>NC_031799.1:29509298-29528359 GCF_001522545.3 Parus major | reverse complement strand
GAAGAAGTAAGAATACACTTGAGAAGGCAAGAACAAGTCCAGGACCAAGGCAGTTTAGACTACAATCATTAACTGACTCTATTTAGGAAAAATAGGAGGAATAAAGTCAGGAAAATACAGAAGCCATACACAAGAGAGTCCAAGAAAATTGTGAACAGAAAAAATGAAAATTTCCTCATTCCAACCGCAAAAGTACAAACAAAAATACAAACAAAAATACAACAGCAACAGTAAAACCTGCTTTACAAAAAAGGTTTTCTTTTCTTTCTGTCTTTTTTTTTTTTTTTTCCTCTTTTTATTATTTTATTCTATTTGGTCTGCAGCTTTCAAGACCGTAGCAATGGAAAGATCCAGCAGGAATTCAGACAGGAGTCCAGGTGAACTTTGACTTCAAATTGTAAAAGAGGTTCAAAGGAACTACAGGGTGATAAACTTCAGTCCCAGGGTACGTGATGCCAAAACTAATTATGAAAGCTATTCTGAGACACATGAAAGACAAAAAAGACATCAAAGACAAGTAAGCATGAATTTACCAAGGGTAAGCCCTGCTTGACTAACTTGATAGTATTTTGTTATGGCTGGATTTGTAAGCCAGGCAAGAGCAACTAATATTTTCTGCCTAGACTACAATGACATTTTCAGCATGGTATCCCTGTTGATTTTTTTAGAAAACCTGATGAACTATGATCTATATGAGCACTGCTTTGAGTGAGTAAAAGGTGAGCATGGTCTATATCTCTTTTCAGTAATATCCATGAATGGACCAGATGCAAGGATCACAAACTGAAACACAACAGGTTTTGCCTCAGTATAAAGCAAAGCATTTAAACAACAAGCATGACCAAGCCCTGGCATTGTTTCATCAGATAACCTGGGAAATCCTTGGAAATATTCAAAAGCTGTCTGGACTTCATCTTGGACAAATGGTCTCTGAGTGACAATGTTTGAGCAGAAACATTGGACAGAACTCCGGAAGTAATTTCCAGAATCTTCCAGCCATTTATTCATACAAAGGATCGAAGGAAATGTTTTAGACCTGATGAATTTGCAGTTTCCAGTAAGTTATTTCACTGAATAATCTTAGTAATAGACCAGAATAGGCTAGCAATAAGAATCAGACCTCCTTGCAAGGTTGCATACTTCCAAGATCTAGTCCCAAGATAATACCCCTTGCTGTTACAAAATAAAAAGAAGTAAAGAAGACAACTCTGAAAGAACTAAGAAGTTACCAAAAAACATTTGAAAATTTTCATGGAAGAGAGGGGAATGGAATTCAGAGGATAAGCCTTTAGGGATAGTCATAACAACTCAGTCTGAGTGCTACCTGCAGCATCTCTAGAAATACTTTAATAAGGAACCTTGTTTTGGAAACATAAAGACACTTCCTTTTATTAGGAAAGTGATAAGATACATTAAAACAAGCTGGGCTGTAGACAGGTGTGACACTGTGGGGAGTCATTAAATGAAGCAAACCCAGTATATGACACTTGGCAGCCTGCTATCTTTTCATGACAGAAGAGAAGGAGGTAGAGAATACCCAAACCTGTTTCATTGCATTTGGTCTTCGAGTGAGAGAATAAAGCAGATGGTGAACTTTTAAGTGATTTTGTCATTACAGCTATTATAGTACTATAATTATTATTATTAATTTATTTATTTATTACTGTTGTTATTATTATTATTGCTATTATTATTGTTCTTGTTAACAAAAAACAAATAATAATAATAATAATAATAACAACAAATAATAATAATAATAATTGTTTGGAAGTCTGTTAGTAAGTTTGTTTGTAAACTGTCAGTAGACTATATGACTTTACAAAGTGGTTTGTCAAATAGAAATTGTAGTCTTTTTGTATTAAATTGTATTAAATTAACACATATCTTTTGGGCAACTAGACTTAATTTTTCAGAGGTCGATCACAGGCTTAGCTTTCTATTTTCTTTTTTCTTGTTTTTTGGTTTTGTTTGGTTTTTTTTAATAGATAGATATCTATCATGTTTAAACTATTTTTTTTTCTTACTATTTATAAAGCAGATACTACTTTGCCTAGCTTCTTTTCATGGGTAGTTTGTTTTTTGTTTTGAAAAGACAAGAGGAAATGGCCTTAATTTGCAATAGGGGAGGTTCAGCTTAGATAACAGAAAATACTTTTTAACTGAAGGACTGTTTAGACACTGAAGTAAGTTACCAAGTGGCGAAGTAACTGTCTCTGGAAATAGTCAAGAAGCATCTGGATGTGGCACTTGGGGGAATGATTTAGAAGTGATTATGGTTGTGCTGCACTGGTATTTGGACTAGATGGCCTTGAATGACTCTTCCAACTTTAACAATTCTCTGGTTCTGTGAAATTGATGAAGTTCATTTTTTCATACTCCTTACACAAAACTCAGTTTATAAAATCTTATGACACCAACCTAATCCATTTGAATAAAACATATTTATAATTGCTACATTTATAAAGTAGGGAGTGTAGCCATATGTAATTTTTAGAAACAGGCAAAAAACAGATTAAAATATTAGCAATAGTACATAAAATACATGTACTACTTGATGATGATAATAATAATTATATAATAATAATAATAATAATAATAATAATAATAGTAATAATAATGATAAATTGTCTTTAGTATATTAGTAATATTTTTTTATTATTACTAGCAATGCTTCCACAGTGTCAAGGCTTTCTCTCTTTCCCAATCTGCTCTCCTCTCTCTTACAGCGAGTAGGTTGGGTTTGAGCAAGAGGTTCAAAGGGAGATGTAGCTAACATAACTGATTCACATTTTCCACATGGAGAAAAATTTAATCTCAAGTAAAGGAGGAGGGGGATGTTAGGAACACAGTGGATGTTCATGGTTATTGTAAATTTTTTGACAAATAATTATTACACATGCTTACACCTAGCTTCCCTGGAAGTGGCTAAACCTAACCCTGCAATGGGAAGTAGTGACTGAATTCCATTTTCTGCCTTGCTTGCGTGTGCAGTTTTTGCTTCAGCTATTAAATTTTCACCATCTCAATCCCTAAGTGTCCTTACTTTCTATTTTCTCCCTTTCCCCTGGGAGACAGGGGTTATCAAACACATAGTGGATTTGCATGAAAAGTTTTGCTTGTAGGAAGGCCACATGATGACTTCTATGAGATGATGACACAAGCTTTCCTTGTGTCTGGCAGTGCCAATGCCTGCCTGCTCCAAGATGGACCTGGTCATCTGGCCAAGGCTGAGCCCACTGACAATTGTGAGAGCACCTCTGAGACAGTATATTTAAGAATGGAGGAAAAAGTTACAGACCAAGACTAAAGTGCAGCCAGAGATATGAGGAGTAAGAATATGTGAAACAGCCCTGCAGAAGGGGAGAAAGTGCTCCAGGCACAGAAGGAGAGAATTCCCTGCAGCCCATGGTGAAGACCATGGTGAGGCACCCTGCCCCTCCACAGCCCATGCAGGCTTCATGGAGCACATCTGGAGCACAGATCCACCAGCAGCCCACAAAGGTCCCTACAGCAGGTGTATGTACCTGTGACTCCACTGGAAGCCTCTGCTAGAGTAGGCTCTGGGCAGGACCTGTGACCCCATGGTGAGAGACGGCCAAGCTGGAGGAAGTTTTCTGAGAGGAATAGTGCCCCAGTCAGGACCCACACTGGCACAGACTGTTCCTCAAGGACTGCATCCCATGAAAGGGAAGGACTGTACCCCTCGCTATGAGCATGAGAAGGACTCACATTCAGGAAGTTCATGGAGGACTGTCTTCTGTGGGGGAAACCCTACATTGGAGAAGGGGGAGGCTTCGAGGAGGAATGAGCGGCAGAGACAATGTTTGATGAACTGACTACAACCCACATTCTCCACCCTCCTCTATTTCTGGTGGAGAGGAAGTAGAGAATTTCAGAGAAAAATTGAGCCAAAGAAGGACGGGATGCATGGAAGATATTGTAATAGTTGTTTCCTCTTTTGTCATAATTTCTTTCCCCTCTCCAACCAAGGAGGGGAGAGCTAGAGCTGGTTTTGTGTTCACCTTCTCCTTATCCAACCAGAGTCAATCCACCACATAGAAACTGTGTGACTGTAGGCCAGGTAACCCACCACAGGGGTTTTCATGCTCTTGTTGCTTGTACACTTGACAGTTCATGCTGTTTCTGTCTACATCTGCATCCACTAATCCCTGCTCAGTGATGTTTAAATTGGTGATTTAGATACACCAAGTAATTAACAGTCTTTAACATTCATATTCAAACCAGTTTTGAATACAGTGCCATGTACCAATGGCATAAATTTAGCACGTGTAATAGTCCATGATGAGATCTACTACCTAATCAAAACCAACACACTTTCAGTTTAAAGCCATTGCCCCTTTTCCAGTGATGACATGTTCCTATCCAAAGTCTCAGTTCACTTGTAGAACTCTTCATGTACTGGAAGGTGTTGTAAGGTTTACCCAAAGCCTTCTCTTCACCAGGCTGAACTGCCCCAATTCTCTCAGCCTGTCTTCACAGCAGAAGTGATCTCTCTGATCAGTTCCTTGGGCTTTCTCTGGACTCTCTCTAAGAGGTCCCTGTTTTTCTTATGCTATGACACCCAGAGCTGGATTTGGGGTGGGGTTTCATGGAAGCAGAGTAGAAGGGCAAAATCATCTCTCTCAACGTTCTGGCCACTCTGCTTTTGAAACAGTCCAGACTGTAGTTGGCTTTCTGGGCTGTGAGTTCACATTGCTGTGTAATGTGGAGCCTCTCAACAACCAACATCCCCAAGTCTTTTTCCTCTTGCTCATTTTTCTTCCCAGTCTGTATTGTTTGTACTTGTGCTTTGGATTGCCCTGACCCAGCTGTAGCATCTTGCAATTGGCCTTATTGAACTTCATGAGGTTCACACTGGCCCATCTCTCAAGCATATCAGGTCCCTGTGGATGGCTGCCCTGCCCTCCAGTGTGTTGACTGCACTGCACAGCTCAGCAAACTTGCTGAGGGTGCATCCAATCCCACTATCCATGTCACTGACAAAAATGTTGATCAAAGATATTAGAGATTTAATGGGACACATCTTAAATATAGATCAGTACTTTCAATTTTATGGATAGACTTCTGGGCAGTGTGCAGAGAATAAAAGTGTCCACCTTAATTGTTTTCTGTGAGCTCAGATATATAAATATTGTTTATATAAAAACAATCAAGAATAATTTTCTGATAGTTGGACATCCTTCACTAAAGCTACAGGAAACTCTTTTTTTTTAGGTTATGCTATTCTATTTTTCTAACAAAAAACCCATTTTGTTGATCCTCTGTCATTTTTATTGTTTGGGGTTTTGTTGTTTGGTTGGAGTTTTTATCCTTCTTAGCTACTGCTGCAAATGAACAAAGGACTTCATTGGGATTTTTATAGTGGTATTTTGTTCTCTTTTCAGAAAACTTAAATTTAATTTAAAATTATAGGTCGACAGTGCAACAGTTCGCACAGATTTTTTATTCCTGAACTTTGATGTAGATTTTTCAAGTACTAATAAAACTTTTCCATCTGTATGTTTTATTGCGTCTCTTGGCCCCTTTTTGCACCTCAATACTGAAATGTAAGTCCTGCAGATGAGTTCTTGTGCATTTTTCAAAAACATCTTTATTAGTAATTAATTATTTTTTCTAATCTCTTCATACTCTGTGTGAATACGTGAGCATCTCCTGACTATTTGGCTTCATCTGTACTCCTTAGAAGGACTTTTTTAAGTTCAGTATTCTAAAAGAAAAACAAGCAACTCTGGAGGCATGAAAGCTGACAAAAAGAGGTAAAAACATCCTTTGGTTTTCTAGATGAAAAAAAAGAAAGAACGTGACAAGAAGGACAGTCACCAACAGTGAGCAACAAAGAAGAATCTACCAAGGAAGCTAGAGGTTACCGGATTTCATGAGACAGAAATTTGTCTGAGAGTGCTGAAAGAACAGTGATGTGATTGCAAGACCCAAAAGTTTTACAGAAGTCTTACAAAATGTCATGGTGATTGAGAGAGGTATCTGACAAATTATTCAGCATGTACCCTTGGTTTATTCAGGTAGCTAAAGTCCAGTCAGTCTTAATTTTCTACTGAAAAAGATCATGGGAAATGTATTTCAAAACATATGCAAGACTTGATGCTAATTAGAAATAGTAGCACTGCAATCACACTTAATCTGCATGCATGCCTGCTATGATTAAATGTCCAGCTTCATTAACAAGAATATGTAATATACCTTTATTAATGCTACTGACACTATTCCCCACAGCATTCAGGTTTGGAAGCACATGGGGTATGGGCTGGATTTTTAGCTACACTGAAAATTGTCAGGACCCTTAATCTAAAAGGCAATTAATCAGTGGCTTGAAAGTCATTATCAAACTAAGTGCCTTGGCACTGGGGCTGATATAGTGCATTTACTTTATCAGCTGCATGGATGATAAGAACAAATGTGCCCTCAGCAACTTTATCTATAATACTAGCTCAGGAGCAGTGCTGAATGTTAGGACTTCAATTCAAAGAGATCTGGAATACCTTGAGTACAGAGCCAGAGTTAAAATCCAGAACATTTCTGATGTTGCAAGAGGGTGAAAAGAAATCTCCAGATTAGGCTTATACTTGAGGGCAGGGAAATATTTGCCCAAGTCATGCCGAAAAAGACCAGTAGGTCCTGGGGGTGCTACACAAGTGACCAGCGTTCTTTGTTGATGAGTAAAGTGAAAGACAAACCTACCTACACTCTAAGAGGAATGTGAGCAACAGATTTAAGGAAATTACAGTCCTCTATGCAGAAGGGTCTAACATGGAAAATTTTGCCCGGTTTTGCACACCACACACATTTAAAGGAGGACACTAATATCTGAGGCATGTTCAATAGGAGCTACTAAGGTCAAAGGTAGTTTAGAATAAAATGGACTAGATTAACCCATTGAAGAAGAGAACAACAGATGTCCAAACAATTGGGAGGATGTCCTTCAAGTAATTTACTAGAATTGTTCTAGGTAGTGGTAGGTGGTAGAGGAGGTACTGTGACCACAAATTTTGTCTTGCAATGTTTAGTCCAGACATTATGGGGAAAAAAAATTCATGAAGATTATAATGCATCACTGGAAGGGAACTGAGAAAACTCTGAAATCCCAATGCTTAGAGGCCTTCAGGAGAAAGACCTCTATAGTATTAAAATTTAAAAAAAAAGTAAAAATCTGTATTGACTTTCATTCTATTTCTAAAATCTTGATTTAATGCTGGATTAAAATATTCAGTTTTACTTTATCTTAAAAACTTCTTTTAAAACATTGAAATGTCTCTTTCCAAGTTCCAAATATACATGATGCATATCACCCTGCATGGTTAACTTGAAACAAACAAAATAGTACTATTTATAGGCTGATATTGTTCATCCAACATATTGAAACTCCTGTTTCTTTACAAAAAGAAAAGGCCCAGATGGAAGAAATTATTTCTCAAGCAGACTATAAAAATTTGCAGTACATTCTTCTTGAATTTTAAGTATTTTAAAAATAAGGTCTTTACATTAAGAACCTGTATAATTTTTCAAAATATAATATTTGATAGTGCAGCAACATATTTTATTAAAAAAAAAAAACAAAAAATACCCAAAAAACCCCACAACAAACCGAAAAAACTAGAACTTTTAAACCTAACCAGCCCTGATATTCTTTAATTTAGTCATGGTCACTTTCTACATATTTTACAAACAAGACTTTTGCTGTGACCCTCCTAAGACTGACAAGTGAGTCTATGAAGATATATGCCACATATTGAAATAATGTTACCTCTCCAAAGCTGAGAGCTGGAACAAGCACAAAATATTTTCACTGGACGCTTTCTCTGGCTACCTTTTCAGAATCTTCCATTCAGTAACAAGTACCCCACACAGCAAATTTATAGAAGACTAGAAGTCAGAGATTATGGCATTAACACTTCATTATATTAAGTAAAATTTCATCTGCTTGTCTGTTTCAAGGTTTCTCTTGATTTGTATAACCAAAGTTGTAAATAGATAAGTATTTTCTGTGTCCAAGACACATCAAAGTACAATACCTGTCACAAGTAAGTAGTGAAATAAAAAAACCCTTGGGGAATACTATGTAAAAATATTTGTTTTGGCAAGAAGGTATGAAAGTTTCTTTAAATAGAACATTGTCCTGCTGGTATTGCCCAATATAAAAATGAATTTACATAGAACTACCATCAGTCTTGTCACATTTAATTCAGTTCAAGACCAAATAGAGGAATACTTATTTTTCTATTGAAATCTAAATTAAAAATTACACCAGAATTAGGGTGTCTCTTTCAGTACTTTATCCTACTAGTCTACATAAACTGGAAGACACTGCTTCGTCAGATCAGTTTGTTGTAGGTTTGTAATTTTTTTTAAATTATTTGAAGTTTCCAGAAATTCTGGTTAATGTTCATAATCTTTAAATTCTCATGAAGTGTGAGGCTTGTAGCTTAGCAATTTAAATTCATATATTGTAGTCCTACTGTCCCAGGAGGTCAGGACTGCTTTACCTTGTTTCTATAAAGAGTATATACTGACATATTTTCATTATGAGATCACAGGAGTAGTGCATTACACAAAAGCAGTTGCAAATCAAATATCAAAACTGGCTGAAGTATATGAATTTTAATCAATTATAATTCTGTTTTTTGAAATCAACAGAAGTAATGAAAAAAAAAAGGAAACAGAATACTGAAATTAATAAAGTTGTGAAATGTTACTTAAAGTATGTTCATATATAGACTGTTGACTGGAATGAGCAAAATAGATTTTGTAGTTAGAATTCCTTTTGAATATGTCTACCCAGCATCTAGATCACTTTTGAAAAACACTTTAACTCATCGTTCACTGTCTATTGAGAGATACAATATGTTTAAATTGTTATTTCTTGTTCAAATATATATGATTCATCTCTGAGAACTTGAAGGGAGTGAAGGAGGGAGTGAAGGAGGGAGTGAAGGAAGGAGTGAAGGAAGGAGTGAAGGAAGGAGTGAAGGAAGGAGTGAAGCAAGGAGGGAGGGAGGGAGGGAGGATCCAGAGTTACTAAATTATTAGTGTAGTTTTTATTTCTTAAGTCTGTTGAAAAAGTCCGTTTGAACTGTCCATAGATTTCTTTATTTTGGGTAATGTAAGAACAAAGTCAATTGGGGGCAGCTAATTTGGTTAATGCTCATTACTATTGTCATAGGTTGTGACACATCACATGAACTCTTTATTAGTAAGCAGCAAGAAACAAATTTGTGAGACCAGCCAGTGTCAATAGGAGTTAATCAGTTTCAATATATTCACAAGCTATACATAAGCTTTAGAACACAATCTCAAAGAAATCATTTGTGTGGGATCATACTGAGGAATGCAAGGACATTTTAAATGGCTTTCTCGATTCCTTTGGATATAATAGCCTACAAATTAAATGTGATTATTATATTGGTCCCTAGGAAGAATGCTCACATAACCCATAGAAGGGATTTTTTTGCCTCTCCTAGAGATAAAACAGCGAAACCTGATGTGAGTTGAGAAAACAAAACTGAAAAACCCCACAACATTACAGTTGTCTACTTTTACTGTTTCATGGCTATCAAAGTAATTCCATAGTGAATAGCTTTATAAAAATATAAAACTGATGCAGTTTTCTTTACCACAGAATGGTATTTTTATTGTTATGGATTACATTTTACCATCATATGAAGAAAATGCACCCATCTAAAGGAGGCAGTTCAAAATATGTTTTACTTTATATAGATGTGTTAGCCAGGGCTGAGTCCAGTGGCCTCAGCAGAAAGGGGAAAAAATCAAAAATCTAAGTAACAAGCAGGGATTGCATAAGCAATATTTATTTAATTGACTGGTTAAAAAAAAAAAGAAAAAGAAGAAAAACACTTTCTGAAAATTTATTCATATCAATTTCCAGATATTTTTTATAGATAACTTTTTCTAATCAAGTACCATTAGCAACACTTTATTCCACACATTTTTGTCTGTAATGCTCCCACACACTCAGGTACAACTAAAATGCTATCTTATCCTCCTGAGCAGGAGGAAGAGAATGAGTAGCACAGGAATAGGATGACATGCATGTGGTAAGGTCTGTTACCACCTCTATGTAAAGACAAAGTAGTTGCTAATGAATGTAATTTGTTTGTAGAAGGAAAAACACAGTTCATGTTCACTAATTAACTGTGCAATGGACTTCTGGCTGTAACTTGGCAAGTTTCAAACAGTAAGTGCACAAAAATAAGTACATTATGGTTTCAAGTCTCATTAAAGATTTATGTTGTCATTGTGCATGTGACTAACTAGCCAAAACAACCTTGAAAGATTTTTAAACCACAAACAAGGTGGAATGAATCTCAAGAAGGAAAGAAAAGTTACCTCTAAGGAAAAAACTGGGCACATTTCAAAAAAACCTTGATTATACAAAAAAGGACAGTGCATAAATTAAAGACCCCCAGGGGCAGCTTCAACTTGCAGCCAAAATCAAGTTTTTCTGCTTTACTCTGTTGGTTAGTTTCTAATTGCATACTGCAATGAAAATCGTTTATAACTAGAAAGGTCCCATAACAACATGGCAAAGGAACAGGGGCTGCAACAGAATATTAGAGAAACTTACCCTGTGGGCGATCACTAGTTACTGAGGAAGATAATAACTGCTCAGCTACTCTGAAATAATTTAGTCATAAAAGAATGTTCATTAAAATAACGTTAAAGAGTGTTTTCAATGTGGTGTGCAGGGACTTAGCTGCGTGATTCTTTTTAATATTAATGGGAATTGCGTGGCTAAACCCACACACACTGTGATGAAAATCTGCATTTATAGTTTTAACAAAAATCCATAAAAGGAAACAAATTCAGGTGAAGGCTTAATTCTGTTTCACCATGCTATTGCTAATAATACAGTATGTACAATTAGTGCATAAAAATTCTAATAAAAATGTGGCTACACCTAAGCTCTTGATGAAAGAAATTAAGGAGAGAAGGAAAGGCTCACCTCTGTAGCAAAGCATTGGTTAAATAGAGAGGACAAATATTGATGGTAATATATAATTCTTCAATATGCATTGTTTGTGTAATAGGCTCCAGCACAAATGTGTTGGTGAGCTATAAAATAGTTTTATTGCATGTTTCAAATGAGAGGAAGTTAAAAATATGAATGAAAATGAGAAATTTAAATGTTTAGTGGAAAAAGCCCTTATGATCAGACCGAAATAGAAACATCTTCTTTTAATGAGAATTTACATGTAACTCTTGGAGCCTATATGTCTCAAAAAACCTAGGGCCCATGGTGAAACCAGTTTGCTCTTATTCTTCTCAGGTATGCAACCGTAGACTGGAATAAATATGACTAATTGGGCTGATGTAAAATAGACTTCTGATAAAAAAGATATAAAATTATTTGTTGTTTTTTTTTTTTTTTAAATAATCTGCTGTGACAACAAAGAGCCGTATCTGAACTTCATCCAGACCAATAACATGAAGACTGGCAAACAGAGGAATGATAAAAGAGCAGGTCCTACTAAGACAAAACTTTAGTCCACTTTTACTGGTAACTGGTACTTTCATCCTCATAGTGAATATCAGAGATATTCACTCTCCACTTTTATTACATCTTGTGTTTTTTGTTTTGCGAACAGAGAATTAGGGGTTTTTTAACTGAATGTGAGAAAGACTGTGTTGAGAATTAAAAATTTCAGTAAATGCCAATTATTTATAACAAGAATGCCCTAAGACAGTTTTATCATATGAAGAATACCTTAGATTGGAACCACTGAAAATTCTGAAACATGAAAATGACAAAGCAAAGGATTTTCTATTATAATCACACTTGTAAGAACCCCTCTTACCAGGAGGCAGTGATATGAAGAGGAAGCTCAGCATATAAAGCTTTTATTAAACCTTTTATTTTTGAAAGAGTGTTATAAGAGCCTAGCATTGCTTTTAAATGATTGACACAAAAAGCGTTCCATTTTAATTGGCACTTCTGTGATTTATCACTATATCATGTTGGGAGCACCGCATCAGGCCGTTTGTAAGTGAATAGCAGGCTACTGTACATCTGACAATACTTGAAGACTTCTGTTGAAGGCACCTGTTAAGAAGAGACACCTAGAAAGAGGGCTCACATCCCATTCTTTCTAACTACTGAATTGTATTGAATTGTATCGTTCCCTCCTGAGCAGAAGTATAATTCTTGCCATCCTAGCTATCATGCTGCCATGTTTTCCTGTTTTGCAATGGCATGAACAATATGATTTCAGTTTCTAAACTGAGAACACCAGGAAGTTTAATTCTACTGAAAGTAATTTTCTTGATCATCTCATTTTGTTATTTCCTCTCTAATCAGAAAAGTGTCCTCAATACACAGCAGTACCATAATACTTGAGGGTAAATAAGAAATGTCAAAACTTGGGTTTAGATCAAGTGTGGAGTTTCCTTGTGCTGAGGTTTGGAAATGTATTAAGCTGCTGCCGCTGACCCTGATATGGCTCTTGTAGTGAATGAATTTCCATCAAAAATATGTTCAGTCAGACCCACAGGCTGCAACCAACAGCAGCAACCATAATTTGCATCAACCGAATATTGCCTCTAGACATTGGTTCAAACCCCTAGGCCCCTTTGTCTCTTAGTGCTTCTTTTCTATCCAGCATTCAAGTGTTAGACTGATGATCCTCAGCAGCCAACATCTGCATGACTCCATTTTAGAGAGCTGCATTGTTCAAAACCTTTCTAATCTGTCTCAGATAGTACTATTTCAGGATCTTGATTCTAATTTTAGAAAAGCAATCTTGACACATTGTGATACATGTAGACTTACCTTAGTATTTTGATCTGGCCCAAATGATTTCTTTTCAGCTCCTACAGTACATATTGAATTTTTTGCATTGGCATCTGTTACTCTATGTACCATCTGTCTTTATTGACACTTAGGTGCACAGATGTGCTGTCGCTGTGCAAAATGTTAGAGATAAGTTTAACCTTCCCTTTTCCCAAAAATTGTCATAATAACAATACCTTGTCAACAGAAAACATTTGCTCTTATTTGTTTCAAGTGGGGTTTTGTAGGTTTTTCTTGTTCTAAAAGCTGTGATTTTCGTGAAAGAAAACCACATCAAACTTATGATGGTAATACAATTATCTCAGCTCGAGGTTATTTTCTTTATACTTTGCTTTAGTACTAGTAGGTTATTCTGTACAGAATCAGAGTTTAAAAAAACCTCAAAAACCCTAATGGAGGCTTGCCAAAAAAGGTAATATAATTGTACCTTCGAATGGATGCCGGTTACTGCAATGCAAACTTATTTCTCATCTTTGTGTATAGATTTGTGTATGCATACATGCATTATTTTGAAAGATGAAATTGCAGGAAAGTTTATCATAAACAAATGGCCAAGAATTATGTCAGAAAAATAAGAAAAACTCTTCTATGTTAGCTCTATGTGTACACAACTTATTAGTGGGATACCCATGATACCATGGCATAGGGATACTATATGCAATCTCTTTGTCACACTCTTCAAACTCAATTTGTCTTAAAGCAAAGCCAGCATGCAACTCCTTAAACAAAAGTTATGATTCAAATTTAATTTAAACTATTGTAAATAATTAAATGCTGCTTAGATTCTTGAAGAGTCTGATCTCTGATATTTCTATTATTATTGCCTGATAAAAATCATAATTTATATGTTATAATTTATATCATGTTAAATTATATCATATATCATTTATTTATCATGTTATAATTTTATATATACATATAAATAAGTTTTCATGTTAGAACAAATGGGTAATTTTTCACAGAGATTATTTCATTCAGATTTATGATATTTTAAAGGTTTTTCAGGTAAGTATTTGGCAGTAAAAAAAGTATGATACTCCACCCACTTTTAAAATGGCTGTATTGTTCAATGTCACAGTGTTTCAGAGACAGAAGCATAGACAGCTGTTAGAAAACAAGAAATTCCTCAAAGGAATTTCACCAAGGAATATCACACTTCCTCTCTAAGGTAAAACTATATCAGCTGTGAACACACTGAAGAAAAAAAGCTCTATAGATTAAATCACAGTTTATAATTTTGATTTTTTTTTTACCTGAATTTGAAGAGTTAAGAGAAAACCATAAGGTTATTTCCTATCTGAACTTGAACTTGAACACTAGATCTGACTTCTAATTTAAAGCTACAATATGGCTTACAAAAATGTGTTGTTTTTCTAGGCTCCATCTACTTAAAATGTGTGTATGCCTGCAAAAACACAGAGTTTCTCTAAGAAAACTGCATGACAGAATGCTTTTCCAAAAGCAACAGTAATCTTGAAATAAAATATTTGCATGCATTCTTTTCTATACATCTTGAACATTTCTACATTTCTACATTTCTAGTGGGAGGTTTTCCTCCCACTAGCTTTAAAGTGAGGACCAAAGAAGAACGGTCAGTGACATAATTCATCTTTGCTGAGAAACACTGCTGGACAAAAGATGATGGAAGTGGATTTGCCACATCTGTGTCCCTAAATATACTGCAAAATGCAAGAAAGTGTGTTCCAAGAAAAAGTACATAGATAAAAATAAAAACAAACTGTATTAAAACAGGTGTCCATCACTCCAAATTAATCACATATTTAAGTCCAGTCCCACCCAACCTTAAAGGAAGATATTATTTAAATAGAGGAATTAACTTGTGTTTAAATTCTTCTAAAAACTATTGAAATGGCTGAGCTTGCTGTTAATATGTCTTCTGTAACATTTTGCAGAGCTTTTATCTTGTATAACAGAAGAGAGAAAGCAGACTCTAGAAAGTTAGGAGAAATTACAAAATCTAATAGCCAATGGCTTGCCTAAGCTTATCCCTTTTTGCCTTTTTTAATAAATTGGCTGTGGTTTATATTTTGGTTGTATTTTTGTATTTATATACTAAATTGCAAAGTTATTATTTTAAAAGCTTTGACTGAATATTGTCTCAATCCATGAAGAACCTATAGTAGTCCCCAAAAAAGCATTTTTTAAATCAATGTGTTCATCTTCTCACCTGCTCTGCCTTTCAGCTCAGTCAAATTTCCCCTCCACTCTCCAAACAATTTGATTCTACAAAGGACTGTACTGTCCCATTTCTCAGATTTCTGATTTTTTCCCTTTTCTGTGCCAGTCATAGTACTGCTCCGGCATTGCTCACTTTTGTCCTTATACACACAACACCCTTAGGCCTTGTACTGATGAGAAATGAATAGCAAGATATAAAAGCATTGCTTCCTTTTTTTTTTTTTTCCTTCTTTTCTTTTTCCATAGGAAACCTTTCTTTTCCTCACACCCGTTATTTCTCAGCAAATTAGTACCAGCTGGACAAAAGAACATTTAGAAAGAGATACAGGGCAAGTAAAACTGAAAATCTCTGTACTGTATCCAACACTGTATAAGATTGTAACTCATTAAGCAGGCAACCTCTCATACTTAAACCTATGAATTATTAATAAGAAACTGCATATTCTGATCTTAATCTTGCTTACCTATGTTAATGCTATATAATCATGTATAAGCATGCTATACATATGTAGATGGATAGCACATAAATTTCTAATATGTTATTTCCTTTGTACTGTTTTCTATCTCTTGTTTAAGTGGAACTCTAAGTATTCCTGAGATACATTATTTGAATCCGAGGGATCCTGTATCTCATCACAGGTGTTCTGTAAAATGGTAAGAGAGAAAGCAAAAAATATTCCTGGGGCAGACAAAAAAGAAAATAGGAAACTGGGGGAAAGTTTCTGATTAAGTAGTATCAGCATGAACAGAAATAGATGGAAAGTGAAGATTGGGAAAGACTGATACAGAAAGCTCCACAGAAGAAATAAGGTATTCCACTGCATATGTAGAATAAGAAATGAGAGGGAAAGTATTACTAATGCACAGAAAGAAGATAAAAATGTAGTCCATGGAAAAGCACGACTCTATAATAATAGAGCTCTGAATTACTTGGTAGGTAAAAAACATCTTTGTTAATTAAAAAGACATTGTTATTTCTAGCAGATTGAATTTTATTTTCTTCAATTTTGAAAGTTTACTTAACAATTATATGATAATATATGATTGCAAGATATCTATATATTTAGTGGGAAGGGCAACTGCTTATGGAAACCACCTTTCATCATTTGAGAAGCAGATGAAATTTAATTTGCAGAGGATCTTTTAAACCTACCTATTCCTACTATTCTTCATTATGGCTTGAAACCATTTTGTAGCATTTACATTAATTTTGTATTTCCTACTTTCTTTTTGTTTTTTTATTTTTCCTGAAAAACTGTTAGTTTCAGTCACTGAAAACAATGAAAGAACCCCAATTTTGACAATGATTATTCGTATTACAGGCCAATCTGCAGACACCTAGCACTGTTGCTTATAAGATATATAAATTCAAAAGCATAAAATCACAATTAAAGCTGGGAGGGTGGGGAAATCCAAACCAAGAAAAACTTGATCAAGAAAACAAGGAAAAAAATCAAAGTACAGAAACAAACAAGAATTTTCCAAAGAATGCTCCAGTGTTCCAACAAAAATGTTCCAATGATGCATCCTTTCATTTTTAGGTAGGACAGAAGGCTGGCAGGTACATTTGCCAGTGGCCTCAATAGCCACTGCCATGATCAGTAAGTGGAAGAAAGTTTTAAATTTATAATTATTAGATAAATTTTTGCATTGACATTGGAATACACTTTACTGAGTAGAGCTCTTGTGTAAGCTCCTAACAGCAAACTACAGAATGCACAGCTGATTTAATAAAAGCTATCTTAAGTGCTACAATTTACTAAAAGCTAAAGCATATTTCATATCATTACATTGCTAATTTTTGTGTCTAAGATGTAGAAAATAAAACTTATTGTAAGTTTTAGCATGTGTTTATTTTAATAGTTTGTTAATTTACAATTGTATGAAAAATGGTTTGCTCCTATGTTCCCACGTGTTTCCTCAGAGTTGGTTTGCTCTTAAGTTGTGTCCTCCCCCATGCTGCCCATCATTGTAACCCAACCCCTTGGTCTGGACCGTTCCCTGTCAATCCCCTGTTAGCCCAGCCCCCTGTGGTACCTCCCCTCTGGAAATCCTTAACCCTCAAGGCCCCATTAGCCAATCTGACCTGTCCTCTCCTCCCCCTTATCGTTATCCAGAACCTTATACTGGTTCCTGTATTATAAACCCCACCTTGTGCTCCTCCCCTGTATGACACTGATTGGATAAGATAATAATATCCACCCCCTGAAACCTCCCTATATTTAATCCTGAGGAGAGAGGTGCTTGGGCACCTTTTGTCCCTGACCTTTTCAGACTCAACAAACCTTTTTCTGCTGGCACCCATATAGCGGGCCTCCTTCTTACTCCTGTGCCTGATCCCTGACACTGGTCAGTTATCCTGCACCATAGAGTGAGCGGCTCTGAAGGTTCTGCCTGCAGTAAATGACACACCGAGGCAGTTTCCCACACCTGGGGCTGTTCTGGTGTGTCCCATTGATCTAGCCTGGGCTCTGGTGAGCCGTGTCAATTGCATAATTCAGAACTGTGGAAATAGTTAATAAAATTAATTTGAAATAAGAGTCACTGTAAGTAGTTCTGAGTATTAAGTGTACTCAAGAACATGTGTGACTTTAAATAAAAGCATATAGTTAATCAGTACACCCTTACATTTAGAGAAAATTACAGCACAGGTCTTCAGGACAGAAATTTTTTCAAATTCTGCTATAGCCACTACTGGACTTCTTCTAGTCATCTGATATGCCTGCTGCTATGCCACTGCTCTCCACAGGGAACTTATTTCTCAACGTTTTCTGCTACATATGTAGCATAAATGTATACATCACAGAATCCCAGAATCTGTTAGTTTGGAAAAGCCCTCTGAGATCATGAAGCCCAACCACCTTGTCAGCTAGATCATGGCACTGAGTGACACAGGCAGTCTTTTCTTAAACACCTCCAGGCATGGCAAGTCTACCACTTTCCTGAGCAGCCTATTCCAATGTCTAATCATCTTTTCTGTAAGAGATTTCTCTTTATGTCGAACCTAAGCCCTGCTCCCCTGACACAGTTTAAGACTGCGTCCTCTTGTCATGTTACTGGTTGCCTGCAAGAAGAGATCAACCTCCACCTGGTTACAACCTTCTGTCAGGCGGTTGTAGAGATGATAGGGTCACTCCTGAGCCTCCTTGTCTCCAGGCTAAGCACTTCCATCTCCTGCATCTCTTACTCATAGGACTTAATGTCTAGACCATTTTCCAGCTTTGTTGCCTTTCTCTGGACCCAGAAAATAGGACAATATAAATCCCAAGGGTCACAATCCTAACTGTGTATGCCAACATGAAAAGCAAGGTTGTTAATGTTTCAATTAAGGAGAAATTAAAATGGTAACAGGAAGAGTAAGGTTGGTTAGTTGCAAGTCCTTTTGTTGCATGCTTAGTTTCTTTTTTTTTTTTTTTTTGCTTGTTCTTGTTTCTTGTAAACTACATTATACCTTAACTCTGAAATCTTACCTTACTACTAAGCATCGGTTTCTGTGAGCTGCTACTAAAAAAATATTTGCAAAACAAATGGAGAGAAGTCTGTAGAGCAGTAAAAGAGAACATGGCAGCAATGACACTTTTATAGTTAAAGCTTGTATTCTTTATAAACTGGATTGGTTTTCTGTTGCAGAACTAATTGTTGGCATTTGCAAATTCTTTGAGTGAGACCTTGGTATTCACCTCCTCTGGAGTGGAATGGATTTTTTTTAAGTACACTATAGGGTGCAGTTAAATGAAAATGAATAGCTATAATATAACTAAATGTAAGTGAAAGACAACTAGAAAGCGATATGGTCACCAGATCCCTGGCTAGCTCTTTGCACACACCGGCACTGTGCCAGGTGTGGGGAACAGCCTTGGAGAAGCAACTCCTGAGGTTGAAACTTTAGAGCTGCTTGCTCTATGGCAACAAGTGTCAGGAATCAGGCACAGGACTAAGAAGGTAGCTCGCTGTATGGGTTCCAGCAGGGAAGAGTTTATTGAGTCTGAAAAGGTCAGGGACAAAAGGTGCCCAAGCACCT
>NC_031799.1:29502029-29509182 GCF_001522545.3 Parus major | reverse complement strand
AGTATAAGGTTCTGGATAACGATAAGGGGGAGGAGAGGACAGGTCAGATTGGCTAATGGGGCCTTGAGGGTTAAGGGTTTCCAGAGGGGAGGTACCACAGGGGGCTGGGCTAACAGGGGATTGACAGGGAACGGTCCAGACCAAGGGGCAGGGTTTACAATAGTGGATAGGGAAGGCACTGGAACAAGGGGTTGGGTTACAATGATGGGCAGCATGGGGGAGGATACAACTTAAGAGCAAACCAACTTTGGGGAAACACGTGGGAACATAGGAACAAACCATTTTTCATACAACTGTAAATTAACAAGCCATTAGAATAAACACATGCTGCTGTAAAAGATTTACAAGAAAAAATTTACAAGGTATAATTTGTTTGAAGTACCTTTGTGTGCATAGCTCCATTGTCAGTTATATTTGATGTCTTTTCAAGGTGGAAGACTGCATTCCTATTGTGTATGACTTGTATGTTGCATAGAAAATTGATAGAGAATACAATTCAGCGGTGGAAGCAAATCAACAGTGATCTGATGCAATACTTTGTATACAAATCTAAATAAAAGTGTGTGATAAGGGAATGGACACAGGTGATTATGGCTTTTTTCACAGTCCATTAGTACTTCAGGTCTTATGTATTCCTCAGTACAGCACAGAAAGTATTAAAATTTGGACTCAAAATATCAAACTTCAAAACTTCACCATGTCAATTGCCTCTGCTTAATGGTACCATTAAGGTTGCCTGTATAAAGGAAAAGAAAAAGGAAAAGGAAAATGGCAAGGGGAAAAGGAAAGTGATGGGAAGGGAAGGAGAGACAATAACAAATGTAAGAAACAAATAAAAAAGCCCCAACCCCAAAGAAATCATGTACTATTATGTGCCAACATGTCATTTTGCATAGGTTTATCTATATGCCCTTGTCTTTTTGGAAATTCAAAATGCTCTTACTGTAGCCTCCTAAATATTTTTCTTTTCTCCTTATCCAGTCTCACTGCTACTGTACTGCCTGTAAAGGACTGTTAAAGAGTGAATTGTTTTGCATTAGCTATTTGCCATTGATAAGATCTGTAGTTAAAGACCCAATGCAATAACAGGCCATGATCATCTGTCACTAATGGGCCATGACCGTCCAGCAATGAACACACCCCCAGCAGTGCAAGTGAACAACATGCATGTGCAGAACTGACCATATCCTGGGAATGTCACAAACCTTGATGCAGGTGTCATTGTCATCGCCCCCACTGCAGTGAAACTCCTGAGTCAGTTGGCCTGGCCACAAAGCACAGCTCAGCCAAGACAGAAATGAGTGGATGGCAAGCCCCAGCAGAGCTCTACCCACCAACAGAAGAAAGAAGGATCTTCACAGGATGCTGTGGAAAGGCAACTACCTTTCTCACTTTTTGCAATTCTTCACTTTTCCCTACTTTTCTATCTTTTTTTCCTTTCTGTCTTCCTTTAAAGTGACTAAATGTGAATACCATTTTGATTACAAACATTGGATTTCTTTTGTGTATTAATCTCTCTCTGGGTCTATTAAAATCATCCCTATGCTCCATGTTCATGGTGTAGAATGAATTCCTGTATTAGGACAACGCCATATAATCTGAAGTAAATATCCACCATAGCTTCAATCTAGAAAATAAATCAGCACCTACTTCAGTTCTGGACTCTTTATTTCTCTTCATGTGAATGCTGAGTAAATTCTCATTCTAGCTACAAAAGAATTCTGTGGCATTTTGATCAAAATAAATAGATGTATTCAGGTTCTTCATCTGTATGGCATAGCAGCTATTATCAAATTACAGTTCAGAAATTATGGCATCTAACAGTCTAATGGCACAAAGTTGTGTTCTGCTAGCTAAAACTAGAATACAAGCAAAAACCACAATCTGGAGATTAATAACAAATAATATCCTGATAAATTATCTATTACAGAACCCCCAAACAAACCAGAAAACTCTCTCCCTCAAAAGCATGAACTTAGTGAAGATGGGTGATTATGACAGACCTGGTAGGGAGTAATTTTTTTGTTAGGTCTTGGGTATTTTCTTCCTATGTTTCTCCTGTTTTTTGGGGGTTTTTTTGTTTTGGTTTTTTTTAAATTTCTTACTATTTAAAATACCAAAGCAATGTAAGACCCTTCATTTGCAAAATAATTCAATTGCTGGACAAAGAAAGTATATCAGAGTAAAAAACATTATATTTTAATTTTACTACCATAATTGGCGCCATGAAGGCAATATAATTGAGGTTCTTGTTAAAGGAGATTGCTTGGGGCAGGCTATAGTGAAAGGATGCTGAATGACCAGTTTTCAAATGTCTATCCATCCATCTGTCCCATCCATCCATGTATCTATACATGATATGTATATAGATAGATTAGGTAGATTAGATAGATAGATAGATAGATAGATAGATAGATAGATAGATAGATAGATAGATAGATAGGTAGATAGATAGATAGCAGGCAGGTTTATTTTAAAACAATTTGGCTTTAATGGAAATAAGGTATGAAGCCTTTCTGGTTATTATCTATAGAAATGTAAAATATAGAAGCATAAGATATTATGTAAGAAAATATAGAGGGGAAAAGAAAGAAAGCATAGAGGATAAAAAAGTAGATAGTGGAGAGGAAAGACATCACTTTCCACAGACTGAACACTGAGATTTGATTGTTGCAATTTTGATGTCCATTGGTCAGAGAGATGGTTGAGGTCTTGCTCATCAGTACTGGGTAAAGCCTAGGAAACATAAAGCTCAGTGGGCTACTATGTGTTCATGTTCAGACAGGAAATGCCCAGGTACTGCCCTTGGAAGGGAAACAGTTTTACACTGTGTGATGCAACACCATGCAATATTGTGGATTCTGAAAAGTCCTTTGCTGGAGAGCCCCAGAAATGGGTCTATGGCTCATGACCCATTCTAGATAAGACTGCTGTTTCTCATCTCACCATGGTCGAACCAATTCTGCCTAGTCAGAATGGATGAATATTTTCAGGCCTACACATTACTGTTCTAATACCTCCCCTTGGCAGGGGGACTTAACACCTGAGTAAACTGCATTAGGGAGTAAATTGGCATGATTAAAATAATTATCTCATCTTGCAGAATCTACTTGTTCCCAACCTTTTCCCTTAACTGGCTCAAAATCCAGCTTGTTGCCAAGCAAAGGTCAGTTTGTTGTGATCATCCTCTGATGGCACTGCACACTCCCTCTGCACCTGGGCTGTTCCTTGAGCAGGTCTCAGGTTTTGCTATCACACTCTCAAAACCTTTTCTCCTTCCCTTCAGTTTCAGGGGTACAAACCTGGCTGATCAAAGTACCCTACTGCTTTTGCAGATTGCTGATGGTTGGTGTCATTAACCTTTCATTTAATCATTTCATTTAACTATTTTGATGTCTCACAGATGAGGCAAAAGATATTTACAAGAAATATTCTGTATGACCATCACTATATTCAAGATCACCAGTAAGTAAATCCCAGTCAAAATAATACTTAATGTATTCAAATACACAAAGCCTAAAACTCTAGGAGGTTAACACTGCTACTATTTTTCAGAAAAGCAGTTTATCAGTATTGTAGAAATAAAGAAGTTATTTTCTTCTTTTCCTCCTCTTTCTACTTAAGAGCAAAATCAATCCAAACCGCCACTACATAAATCCACAAACCTCAACAACGCCACTCCAAATCCCAAATCTTTCCGTGTGATAAGTTAGTACATGGGTATATACATTCTT
This sequence comes from Parus major, assembly GCF_001522545.3. Classification (NCBI taxonomy): domain Eukaryota; kingdom Metazoa; phylum Chordata; class Aves; order Passeriformes; family Paridae; genus Parus; species Parus major. Next base: position 29,505,448 of record NC_031799.1, on the reverse strand, counting down.
CCATCCTAATTCAGAAACCAGTCATGACATCAGAGGTCAGGTGCAGTAGCAAGCCTTTTATAAGGGGAGAAAGAATATAGAGCTCTATGATATTTTATAAATTAACTTGGCAATCTTTTTAACAATGGTGCATGGGAACAATTGTACAGAAACCGGTTATCAGGAATCATAAAGTGTTTTGACTGGGAAATTAATGTGTGTTTTCGTTATAAGTATCAATGTTCTATCACAATTCAGACACAATAACACTGGCAATATCCACCAATCATTAGTTTCCCTTTCAGATTTATAGTAAGGCAGTAATAAGCCAATGCTAGTGGAGAGAAATAAAAAACCACAAAGCAAAACAAAACCAAACCCACAAACTGAAACTGGACAAACAAAAGAATAACCTCAAAAAAGAAAAATCCAAGAAACAGAGAAACCATTCTCCTGCTACTTTCCATGCTTCTGTAGACATTATATTCTGAACACCAATATAGTTTAGCAGGTGTTGAAATACTCCTGTTCTAAACATTTTCTTATTTGGTATGATAGATTATTACTGAAATACAGCTAAATCCATGGACAAGGAATATTTTTTCTTTCAGATATTCTAGAAAACCCATAGAAACTTATCACCAAAAATATTTGTTTCCAAATTTTTATGTGCAGTAAGGAGTATGAGTGTTTCTTCTCAGCAGCAACATTATAAAAAAAGTTTGTAAATAATTTTAGAAATAGTCAGGTGAAACAGATCATGGGTAATGCACTGAAAAGCTTAAAACAGGTTTTTTAATGTGTAGTTGGTGACTTAGTGTTTTGAAACATTAAAGAAAAGAATGATAGATAAAATTCCTTCCCTTTTATTTTAACAAGAAAGGGCCCTGGGAGGTAATGAGATGGGAAAAAGGGAAATGAGATTAAACCCTGAAATTTTAATAAGAGAATAAATACTTAAAAAGAATCATAGAATCACTAGGTTGGAAGAGATATCCAAGATCATCATGCCCTAACAACTCAGCTAAACCATGGCACCTATTGGCACATCCAGTCTTTTTTGGACACATCCAGGGATGATGACTCCATCACCTCCCCAGGCAGACAATTCAAGTACTTTTCACCCTTTCCATGAAGAACTGGTCCCTAATATCCAACCTATAATTCCCTTGGTGCAGCTTAACCCTGTGTCCTCTGGTTCTGTCAGTTGCTGCCTGGTGAAAGAGACCCACCCCACCTGCCTACAAACACCTTTCAGGGAGCTGTAGAGAGTGGTCAGGTCTCCTCTGAGTCTCCTTTTCTCCAGGCTAAACAACCTCAGCTCCCTCAGCCGTTCCTCACAGGGTTTGTGTTCCCAGCCCCTCACCAGCCTCGTTGTCTCCTCTGGATGCGCTCAAGTGTCTCAATGTCCTTCCTGAACTGAGGGCCCAGAACTGGACACAGCACTCCAGGTGTGGCCTCACCAGTGCCCAGGACAGGGGGAGAATGACCTCCCTGCTCCTGCTGGCCACACCATTCCTGATCCAGGCCAGGGGCCATTGGCCTTCTTGGCCACCAGGGCACACTGCTGGCTCATGTCCAGCTGCTGTCACCAGCATCCCCAGGTCCCTTCCTGCCTGAGCACTGTCCAGCCCCACCATCCCCAGCCTGTAGTGCTGCAGGGGGTTATTGTGGCCAAAATGCAGGACCTGGCACTTGGACTTATTAAACTTCATCCCACTGGACTCTGGATGCAAAAACCTCTGGATGTACCGCTCAGCCTGGGTAGAAAAAAGAGGAAAAACTAAGGGAATAGAAAAAGTAGAAAAATTGATTACTGGGGAAGCAAGATGAAATGTCTTTAACCTCTTGGAAAAGCACGGTGTGAAGTCTTTCTATAGCATATATAGTGTCACTTCATGTTTTGTTTTTCAAAATTGTATTGTTTTTCTAAGATTCTCAACTTCATTAACCATTCTGTTTGAAATGGATGAGAAATCAGGGAAATCCTTCTCCATCATAAACATGTATAACAACTCTAAAGCATCAAAACGGGATTCTCATGTCTTGCTTTGTTTTTTTCTTCCCTGCAGGGAAATCTCAGACAAAACTGAATGGTCATAGAGTGATAATCTACCAATCTAAGTTACCTAAAACACCATATGTTGTCTTGGACAACTCTCTTGGTAACATTCTCAACCAATTTGTACAGGAGACTCTGGTGCTAGAACACAAGAATTACTTATCAGCTCTCAAAACTTCTAATGTCTTCTGGTACACACTGTGCAGTAAACTGTTATCTTGTGCTTTGGAAGGTGGTCGGTTACTGTGTGGGTGGTTATGCCACAGCTTAGCAATGTAAATAACAACTTTTTCAATTGCTATTTTATTAAGTAAAATCAATAAAACAATAATAAAGTGTAGTCAACAAATGCTTCTTAAACATCAAGAACAAGGGTTATTAGCACAAGATGTACACTCTCTCCACTCACACATGAGCTCTTAAGCATATCTACAACCCACTGCTTGGCTCTCCAGCAGAAGTCAATTCCTAAGACACATTCCCCAGTGGATAAGAGGCCCAGATCAGTTGTGAGGTTGAAGTGATAGAACCATTGCCTAAATCTGTGCATTATACTTTGCTTGTTGTCTCTAGGCTGCAGTGAAGCCAAGAAGGTGGCTCTGCTGTCACAGCGCAGCCAGACCTGTTGACAAGTGGTGCCAACAAGCCCTGGGGTCTTTGTCACCTTCCCTAGCCATCAACCACAAAGATTTACCACATAAAACGATGCCTGATCTTAGTATGCCTGTCCAGCCAAGCACTATTTTTCTGGTGTCATCCAGCCATTTACCAAGACACTAATTTTTCCTGGTTATTTCATTGGTTTTCCTTTTTTATGATCAAAATCCTCTTCAAAAAGGTATACTATTATATGAGAAAAATATCTACAACAAGAACATTAGTAGTAGTATTAGTATTCCTATTAGTATTAGTTTTCCTCCTAAAACTCTCAATTTTTCAGATGTCACATTCACTTTTCAACTGTTTTTCTGTGGTGTTAAGGTTCATGGAATCATACTGTTAGAAGGGGAACAAGAAGTCGTCGACCTCAGTTCTTCAGAACTCAGAAGGATTGTGTTGCTACAGCTAATTTCTTCTTGCCCTATCTAGAATGTGCTTAAGGTCACTTTAATATATTTACTAATATATTTTAAGATCTCTTTTTTCTTCTCTGGTCTGTAAGCTCTTGTTATATTCAATTTTACTCTATATGAGCTGTCTTTTGCTTATGTTAGACATATTTATTTTTCCTCTGTGTTTCCTGAATTTGATTTTTTCAATTCCTGGTCTGAAATTATTTAATGGCTGTCCTAGTTTAGGGCAAATCAGGAAGGAAAACTCCAAATGAGAAATGCCCCTCCCCACTAACTGCTCCGGGAAAGGGAAAAAAATAAAAAAA
>NC_031799.1:29413964-29497449 GCF_001522545.3 Parus major | reverse complement strand
TCTGTCCCGCTGTCTGTCCGTGCTGCAGACACCACAGTCCAGAGCCGGGATGTGGGGGAGTGATGTTTTCCTTAACACACTGTGCGCTTCTTCTTCCCCCTCTCTTGCTCTCAAAGCCAGTCTTAAAGGGACAGAACTTAATATATAACATAAACCAGACGATTGGGGATACCAGTATCATAAAGTCACCCCAGGACAATGGCACAACAGAAGACTGACTGTAACATTTCTAGTTCTGGCCCCTTTGTTCAACAGCCTATGCTTTTTTCTCTTCTATTCTATATTCTATTTAATTTATAGATTTATAATTTATTATAAATATAATTTATTATGATTCTATATAAAATATTTATAAAGAATAAAATAACATTTATTTCATACAAATTATTAACTTATTAAATAATTAAATTATCTGTTTTATAAATTATGAATATAATTTATTAATATATAATTTTGTATGTTTATAATTTAATATTCTATATTAAATTCTCAGAGACAGTAGACCCAGAAACTTGGTCTAGGTGCAGCTAAGTTGGACGTGTTTTGTAGTAATTAAGTTACTGGCTCAAGAAATATATAGGAGCAGATCTGTTTCCCAGTGAAGTATTTGGGCTTAATAATAATTTACCCTTATATATTAATAAAACAGACATTTAAAAAATCCTGTATAAAACCTTCAGGTGTATCAAATACCACAACTCTTGAATTGCCTTATGACATTAGAATCCTTTTGTAATCTAATGCTACACAGCAAACCTAGAGATGCTGACATAGGGGATAGTAGTTTGTTTTTAAAGGGAGAAAACTATACTGGTTTAGAAGTTCATCAACTTCCTCATAGATTTTTTATTATTTTTTATTTACTTTCATGGACTGTAAAACAAAACTTATCAATTTTTTCCTAGTCTCCCCAAGCCTACAGCACTGTTAACTTATGAGTACATACTGATGTTTTTGCAAAACAGCGTGCAAAAAAAGCATAAAATATTCTTTATACCCTTCAATCACTTTCATTCTACTTGAGCATATTTACTATGCCAGCCTTCAAAAAAATTGCATCAAAGCCAGCATCTTGTTTACATTTAATTGTGAAGTTGACATTCTTTTCTTTTGATTTTGCTCTTATAAAACTATTGCCATGCAGCTCCTTACAATGAGAGAAAATTTTAAATTTATATAGAATATATGTTAGTTGCAGTTTTTTGTGCAAAGATGGAATTCTAAGGATGTAGATGTTTTCTATGTACAGTCAGTGACATCCAAGATATGGAGCAATCCAGTCACAATACTCATTTTCTCTTTATTTTCTCAACAGAATTTCTGAGATGGCTGAAAAGTGAAGGTGAGACAGGTGTCACATTTTTTAGACTAAGCAGTTTAGATACCGTAACTTGGCCATATGACAATTTCTTGCCAGCACCTCAAACGATCTTCTGCTTAAGTAATTAATAAGTTTACTATTTCTTGGGTGCAGGGTATGGACACTAAACATTTAATAACAAATGCATTTGCAGGCTATTAAATTAAAGAATTAAAATCTTTGTGTTTTACTTAGGCTAAAGGAGCATGTGTTTTTTGCCAAATCACAGATGAAAAAGTACAATAACCTGCAAAAGCAATAAAGATATAAAATCTCAAGTACCAATAATATAAAAAAGTCATGCAATTTGATAAGATAAATAGGATACTTGCAAAAGCTAAGTCCTTCTATAAATTACAGTCTACTGATTTTAGTACGCAGCTTTTAGTATAGAATATTATTTTTTCTTTTATGTATTTCTGATTAAGTTTTTCCATGCTACAAGTTTTGCTGTGCTTAATAAATGAAAAACTCATAGGTGCCAACACAAACTGTGCTTATAAAAAAAAAATAAAATCTGTATGCCAGCCATTAGATAAATGTTGGACATTTATGTAGTGTCTGAGCTTTCAAGTATTAACCTCAGTGACATTGACCAATGTGAATTTTCATTAAGTAAGGTAGAAAAGAAACCTAAAAATGAAAAACTAAAAAAATTAAGCAAAGGAGATAATGTGAGGAAAAGCCAAGGTAAGGCATGCAGGTAATATTTAAACCATGAGGAACTGGCTTACTGCAAGTTTCTTATATGACACAACAATTCTAGGAAGCTGTCCAAAATGGTAAAGTTTTACTGAGTACTGGATAGGACTTCACACTCAGTTTCATCAATTCATTTGAGTTTTTGTGTCAACCAAATTGCAAAAGTGCACTGTCACTCATTTGTGCAGTGATCGTGCATATTCACCACATATAAAACCACACAATCTAACAGATACAGACCCCTTTCAATAGAATAACATACCCATTAATTTTCAAAGAAATCCATGTTACTGATGCAATAATCTTATTTTAGAACTATCAGCTGTAAATAAAACGGGTACATAAAGAAGTATCCTGCATAATCTGTTAAAATTCAAATAATATTTTTTTGCCTAATAATAATGTTTAACCATCACCTTGACTCTTAAAATGCTTCTCAAAATTTAAGTGACTAATATAAGAAGTGTGTTTGGCTGATGCAGTTGTTGGCTCATACATTCCTGAATTTAAGAGTATTTAATGTTGGCAGCTGTTCAACAATTTGGAATCAGCATTATAAACAGGTATATGTAGTGTAGTTATGGTTACTAAGTAAATTTTTCATTTTTACATGCTACCATGCATGTAGGTTGCTTTTTTCCAAATGCAATAGTCAAGTTATGTCTTTCTTGCATGAATTTTTGTATGTATAAATTAATCACTTGAAATTGTCTGTTAGAATGCAAATCTTTTCTTAGGTTTGCTGGAAATCCTACAGAATACAGATTGAGGAGTGAAGGAATACAGTAAACAAACACTAATTGATTTGGAAAGAGAAATTACTAAAATAGTTCTGTGCAAATTAATGTCCTCCAACTAGCACAAAGAGGAAGAATAGTCTCACGGCTAAGTAGTGAGAATGGAAATCTGGTATTCTGTGTCTTGCATATTTTCTTGCTTAAAGGCAAAATTCTGGACCTAGTAGTGTAGCAGTGGTGGCTGTCTCAAATAGAATCATAGAATCATCAAGATTCAAAGAGACTTTCAATGGGACCCAGTCCAACCATTCACCTAGCACTGCCACTAAATCACTAAACCACATCACCCTTTGTGAGGTCCAGGTAATTCTGATTCTAGAATTAATCTGAATTACCTCCATAACATTGCCTGGAACCAAGGTATTGCTGACAATCCTGTAGTTCCCTAGTTCACCTTTCTGACCTCTTGTGCAGATGGGTGGCACACTTGTTTATTTCCAGTCCTCTGAGTGTCTCCAGTTAACCAGGACTGCTGGAATCCACCAGATGATTGAGAGTAGTTTGGCAAGGTTTTAACCAGTTTCCTCATAACTTTGGGGTGGATCCCATCAAACTCCATAGACGTTCACAGTGTCTGAATGGCATAGCAGGTCACTAACAAGTTCTTCCTCCATCACAATGGCTTAATCCAGCTCTCCAGTCCTTACGTCCACCTCTGGGGGCTGGGTATCCTGAGGACAACTAGTTTTGGTGTTAAAGCCTGAGGAAAATATGGTAGTCAGTACCTCTGCCTTTACCTCATCCCTAACGTAACACTAACCTTAACCGTCAACAAATAATGGAGACTTGCCTTGACTATAATTTCCTGCCAATATATTTATAGAAAAACTTTTCTTGCTTTCTTTAAATGCAGTGGACATTGCAGAGTTTTAGTTGGGCTTTCACCCTTCCAACTTTCCTCTGACATGATCTCACAACATCCTTATAGTCCTCTATAAGTTATCTGCCCTTCCAGAGATGATAGATTGTCTTTTATCCCTCTAAGTTCCAGCTTAAGTACTCTGTTTAACAAGGTTGGGCCTTTTCCCCAATGACTTTTCTTTCTACACATGGAGACAGCTTGTTCTTGAATATTTAGAAATTCTCTTTTAAAGCACATCCAACCTTCCTGGACTTCTCTGCCCTCCAGGACTGGCTCCAAAGGGACTTTGTCAATCAATCTCCTGAACACTCAGAGTTTTCCAATGGGAAGTCCAAGGTGGAGGTTCTGTTGGTTGTCGTACTTACTTCCCCCAGTATAGAAAACATTAAAATTTCACAGTTACCCTGCCCAAAATTATTTACAAGTCCTTCTCTGTTCACAAATAACAGGTCTAGCAAGGCATCTCATCTTGAAGGCTCATTTACTGGTTGTATTAGGAAGCTGTCTCCCACACACTCCAGCAACTTCCTAGTCTGTTTATTTTCTTGTCTTGTATTCCTGTCTTGTATTTCCAGCAGACATCTTGGCAAGCTGAAGTCACCCACAAGTACAAGGGCTGATGACTGTGAGACTTCTGCCAGCCATTTGTAGAGCACCTAATCTGTATGTTCATCCTGGCTGGTGGTCTGTAACAGATTCCCACCATGATGTCTACCCTGCTGACCTTCCCCAGTCTCTACCCATGGGCAGTGAACCTTGTCATCTTCATCATCATCATCATCATCATCAATTTCAATAAAATCAAAACACTCCCTAACATGGAGCACCAAATTACTATCTCTTTTGTTTTGCCTGTCTCTCCTAGCATGCAGTTGTGAGACTCATACTACCACATTTCTGTGATAGCAACTGCATCATAAGTTTCCTGCTGTACAATATCTTCCAGTTCCTCCTGTTTGCTGTCTAGACTGCATGCACGGGCATAGGTGCTCTTCAGCTAGGCCAACAAAAGCATGCTCATCTCTATTGACTCTCATCTTATCTTCTTCTCCATTTGAATATAATTTAAAGACTGCTCAGTCAGCCCTGATAACTCCTAGGCCATAGTCCTTTTTCCACTGAGTCAGGTGTAGCCCAAACAACATAAGCAGGCCTGGTTCCATATAAGCTGGTCATTCCATGGTCAAGAATCCCTATGGCACCTATGGAACCAGGCTCTTAGCCATCTAGAGATCAGTAAAGTATTCCTATTCCTTTTGGTATTTTTTTCCCCTAATACTGAAGGGATTTTGAGGAGAATACTACCTGTGTACCTACTTCTTTAAGCAAATATCTCAGTGCCCTGAAGTCCCTTTTGATTACCCCATGAGCACTTCCTTCAATCTTGTCTCTGTCCACCCAGAACACTAACAGAGGGTGGGAGTTAGAAGGGTGTACTAAACCAAGAAGCTTTCCCTTACGGGGGCCCCAGGGAGGAGGAACACTTCCCTGTGGGTTGGGTCTGTGCCCCATGTCAGACTCTCTGTTACCCTCAGCAGGGAGTCTTCTACAACAACTACCCTTTGTTTTTGCATTTCAGAGTTTGTTGCAGTATGCTTGGTTGCCTGAACCAGCTTAGGCAACCACTTATATGTTCCTTCATCTAGATTGTTATTTTCCTGGCCCCCAGTTTCCAGCATCTCATACATATTCTGTAGGGGATGTGGGGAGACAGGCCAAGAGAGGATTCATCTGCCATCCCAAGAAACATCTTATCTTCATTCTGCCCCACATCCTAGGTTCCCTCCTGCATACTGTGGAGAGAATCCTCCACTTTGTGAGATGCATTTGGCCAGTACATTTGTCTCAGACCAAGTAGGGAACAGCTTCTCCAGACAATCTCTTCCTCAGATCCTCTAACAGTCCTTAACCTGTCCAGCTTCTTTTTGGTTTGTACCACCAAATTCAGCAGATCATCTACCTGCTCCCACCTCACACAAGTATTATCTCTGTTACACTCTGATGCTACCTGGATCCTTGTATGTTTCCACAACATCTCTGTTTTCATTGCCACATCCTTTCTGATACATAGAGATGGCTTAGAACCCTGCAGAATAGGAGCCACTCTTGTACTTCTTTGAGCTGATGGGAAGGAGACCACACTGTGCTGCTCGCCCTGCCTGTGTAAAGCGCCATGTCCTCCTGCAATGACACTCCCACTCTGTGCTCCCTGGAGCCATTTAGATCTCCCACAGTGCTCCCAGTGCTGACCCTGGCTCCCCTGATAATCTGCTGTGAAATTCCAGGTCCTGATAGGCCCTGAGTGGCTACTTTACTGTCCCTGAATGCAGAAACAGCCCTGTAGGGCCCATTCTAAAACTCAGCCCTGAACTTACTTTAGCCACTGCTCCTGCTTCTGCTGTTGTTTCTGTGTATATTGTAGGAGAGAAAAAAAAACCACAGCACTGCTTCACTAAAATATCTGAGTCTTTTTGAAGATTTTACTAGAACTGTGGAAACAGAATCAGCAGATTTTGTGTTATACAATGGTAAAGGAATTCTCTAATATATGGAGTAGTTTTGCACTAAGTATGCAAATTTCACCACATTAATCCACATAATTTGGAAATGTAGCAAAAGAAATTTTCTAGAATATGGATACAATTAAAGAGGATATTTCATCTAGAATTGATACAGAAAATACAGTAATGGAAAACATACAGACCTTTCCATGTATTTTTCCTAATAAATGCACTTTTCTGTTCTGGTGAACTATGTTTAATATAATTTCACAGTATTGTGAAAAGCATATGAATGTAAATGTTTATTCCTGCCTCCTTAAGATAAATATAATTCTCTATAATTCTCTCCCTTTTTCCTTCGTTTTCTTTTTTTTTTTTTTTTTTTTTTAATATGAGGGCATAAGCAATTAAGATATTGTCTAAGGATACAGGAAATCTGATTAACAGATCAAAAAGACCATCTGTGGAGATTGAATTTAATGCCAGGGGGTAATTCTCCTTTCTACAATGCTTATGTAAATCAACTTAATCCAGACAGCTGAATGAATTTCTCTGAAAGATGGCTTCCCTTATTTGTAAATATGTATTTTCAAAAAGTATGATGTTGAATATTATTCAAGACTGTGATTCAGAATGTTACCACATATATATATATAACACCATACAGGTAGAGAATGAGTCAGGCTTCCAAACACAAGGGAGAACTATGTCAGATCTACTACAAAAGTAAATTTTCTTCCTGAAAGATCTTATAATTTGATCTGTCAGTAACACTTCTGATAAGAGCATTTTGCTTTCAATTTTTTTTTTCCAGTTCTTTAGTGATCTTTATTCAGCTTGAGTCTGACTGCTGTAGATCCTGCTTGAGATGATGCCTCCTCAAAGCTACTACCCAGCAGTCATTTCAAGTTTCATGTAAGTACATTGTTCTATGGAGTCACCAACAATATTTCAACTTGATAAACTAATACTTCTTTCTAGAGCCATTATAATGTGTTCATATTAAAAAACAGTATGACTTGTTAACCAGTTATTACATTATGCATTTTTAATGTATGTCCTTCAAGTATTTTCTCTGCATGACTAAATTACTTTAGTAATAGCTCAAATGCACTTCTGATTTACAAACTATAGAGTTTTCCTCAATATTCCTAATGAACAGGTAGCTTTCGTTGGAAATAGGTGGTGTCCAGCTCCAGGCTGATGCTCTTATAGAATGTTTTTACCCCTCTGTTATTCACTTTAAGTCAGTGGTTAAGTACTTGCATAGCTACAAACTGAAGACACATATATACAGACATATGGAAAATTAAAAATAAGGACTTTGTTATCTATTGAGCACAAGTACGTTACTTTAACTTTCACTCTTACCAACTGAGTTAGTAGAGCCCCCACAAGAAGCAGATTTTTTAGATCTTGTACTGAGGCCTACATAACATAGAATGTGAAAAAAAGAGGTAATTCTGAAATCATCTATAGGACTATAATTGTTTTGAATCACCTGCCTGTCATTTGATACGCTTTCATAATTTATTCACGAAAGTTTAGTCACTACCCAGTAAATGACAGATGCTTTGAAATTCTCACGTGTTTAACCTACAAAAAAGCTAGAAATGTGACTAATCATAGTTTCAAAAGGAGCTCTCTTGTATTCCACTGAAGCTACTCAAATGTGTAAAGATTAGCAAAATTAGAGATTGAAAGAGAATTTCGTTTGGGACTTCATAAGTTTAATAGTTAAGGGGACAAAGGAACTGTTGCAAGTTTAGAAGTGTGTGAAGTTCTGCTGCTTGCTGCATCTTTGGTATCAACAATGGAATTTAGTATTTAGCTTTTACTCATTTTATTTGTTTACTTCTGTGTTCTGTTTAGCAATGAAGGTGAATAGAATATTTTAACTGCAACCAATGAACAAACACGTACTTATTTACAAGGTGGTTCTTGCTCCTTGACCAAATAATGCATCAGGAAGAGGAGATTGTCCAAAAGAAGGTCATGGGAAATCAGATAAACTAGCTGTCCGGTCTTACGTCTTGTCAGCTTATAGTGCTGATTTTGCCTCTTTCTCTCTTTTTTCTGGAAATGGTTCCTATGGCCTTTGAGAGAAACAGTACATCTTGGAGTAATAATCTTCATGGATGTATGACATAAGGATATTACCAGTAGTGGCCAAGAGTTCCATGTCTTGATCAGAAAAAAAACACAGGTCAGTATTTTGAACTAAATTTTCATAAAGAAAGAAATATTAGAAAATCTGATTTTTTACTAATTTTGATGGAATAGCCAGGCATTGACAGGCTTACACTGGAATTCAGTGTTTGCAGTAGGAATATTTGACATTGTCCCCATAACTTTATTGGAAGGAAGCAACAGAAAGGAAAAAAGAGTTTGTGCTCCAAAGAGTTTGCAAATACTAGACACAAGAAATGGTAGCAAAAGAGAGAAAGTGAGAAGACGAAATACGATATTATAACATGGGTAATAACAGAGCAGAGTACCTATGGTAGTTTTCCTACTAACTACTATATCCACTCACCCATTCCCTTTATTTTCTTTATTTCCTTGTTAAGTCACTTAAAAATAGACAAGAAAATATTATACTCATCTGCTAGAGGACCCTGTGTAAAACACAGTGCCATCAGTCAACATCAAAATATATGTGAATATACACCACTACACACACAGAGTATGCACACATAAATGTGAAGTACATTATTTAGTATGAACCACTAAATCCTTAATAGGAAAGATATTACAAATATAATAAGTTTCACCTATTTGCAAAACTCATAAAAGTTTCAAAATTAAAATCCCTTCTACTCTTATGCAGAAATTATTATCAAAATATTTGAAAAGCTTATCCAGTAATGTGTCAAATGCTAAGTGATTTTGCACTTGGTATTTTGCACTTGGTATCTCCTTTGAATGCATGTTGCAATGCTGAGAAGCCTGCTTATTTTCACATCTGTTAACTTGAAGTCAATCGATGTGGTAGCTTTTCAGTGTAATTTGGTGATTTCAGAAGAAAATATGCAATATGTCTAATTTAGGGTGGACAGAGATATCATATTTTTTTTTTCTTTTTGCTGATTTAATTCACTGTGTCATAGATCCTACTTGCTGTTATGGTGATGATGATGATGATGATGATGATGATGATGATGATGATGATGATGATGATTAGAGTACCACATCTCAAAGATGAAGAAAAAGAACAACTCATTAAGGTAATTTGTTTAATCTGTTGTAAAAACACATTATATCCCGAAAATAGTGATAATCCAAAATAGGAGCAAATAGACCATGAAAAATAGTCTCTCTCTTTTTATTAAAAAATCACAGTTTACTGAGTATCTTGATATATTTGTAGTGTAATGGCACAGCTTGCACTACTCATTAGATTTGGTGGACACTCCATAAAGGCCATTCATATGTTGGGAAGAGTTCTTGCAATTCACTTTGTTCTTGTTGCATAATAAAATTCTTAAGCACCTTCTTTAGCAAGCTTGTTATTTTGTTCTAGATAGTCTAAATTATTTATACAAGTGAGACTAAAATTTTTACACCATTGAGGCATTTTCAAAATGTGAGCCCTTTACTACTGTGTTTACATGTGTATATTTATAAGTGAACTATTATTTTTTTTATGTCTCCATATCAGAAATTGAATTAGGATTACTGTGGTAGCTAGGAGAAATGCCCTTGTACTGGATATGGTTGCCACCCTTGGCTTTAACTGTATTAATCACACCACATCAGAAGTTCTATGTGAAATTTTATGTGAAAGAGCTATATACAAATTATATTAGAGCAGCCTGTAGATCATTGCTTGAGTTGGGAAATTAATGAAAAAGGGTTAGTGCTCCATTAGAACACATGTGTGCTCTAACAAAATGTAGTCTCACCTCTTCAGAATATAATTTAAAACAAAAGTTAATATGAGCAGCGTTTTCCCTCCTCAAAAACAATTGCATAGCTATTCTTACTCCTTGTGAGCATTTAAATTAGTATATTCTGGTAGTTAAAATTAAGATTGCCGTAAGTTATACAAGATCTTGAAGATGTTTTCTTGAAGCCTACATTAACTGTACAATATGCACATGAGCTTCTCTTTTTATAGGAATTTGTAGTATTGATAGGTTATGGACATGAAGACCAAGTGTATCTCTCTGAGAAATGAAGATAGAGTGCAGGAGAAACAAATAGTTAGAATAAGTAAATAGACTAATATAAGCAGTTTTATTTCTGTATCTCTTCTTCAAAATAAAATTTTTAAGAAGTCTTGTGGCAATTGAAAAAAAAGGATGTCATAACAACAAAAAACTTAATCTAAATGAAAGCAGGGACATGTCTGTCCTTACATTTGCAGGTGACAGGTTCATGTTCTCACAGACAGATGAAAGTGTCTTATGGAAACAACGATCATTGGCATGTAGCAGCTGCAAAGAAAACACATATCATCTTTGCATACTTAAAGTGTATTACATCTAGATTTTGTAGCAATATCCATATATCACTGATGAAATAGAGATTTATGTAGTTTATAATCATTATAATTTTATGCCTGTATGCAGTAGGTTAAGTTGTTCCTTGTGGGTTGTTTGGGTTTGGTTTTGTTTTGGTTTAGGTTGGATTTTTTTTGGGGGGGATGGGGTTAGAGATGGAGTTCTCAGATTTATTCCCCAATTTTTTCCCAAATGTATATATTTTTTTAATGTATATTAATATGTATATTTTATATTTATATAATAATTTATATATATAATATTTATATTATGTTTCTGTTATTATATTTATATATGTATTCAAGCATTAAAAACGCCTGAAAAGCTGATGGAGAACATTAAGATCTTCTGAGTACAGATTTTTTTCTTGAAGGATAAACCCTGTTCATCAAAAGCAGCTCTGTAGAGAAGGAGCTGGAGGTCCTGGTGGACAGCAGTCTTCTCCTGGAGAGGGTCTAGTAGAGGGCAAGAAAGATGATTAGGGACAGGAGCATCTCTCTTATGAGGAAAGGCTTAGAGAGATGAGCCTGTTCAGCCTCAAGCGATAACTTAGAAGGAACCTCATCAAGTGCATAAGTACTTAAAAGAGATGGTTTCAAGAGGATGGATCCAGGCTCTTCTCAGTGGTGCAAGGCAATAGGACAAAATGCAATGGGGAGAAGCTGATGCACACCTGAAGAGAAGGAAGAACTTCTTTACTGTGTACGTGACCAAGCATTGGAACAGAGTGCCTAGAGAGATTGTGGAGTGTCTCTCACTGGAGATGTTCAAGAACAGTCTGTAATCCTGTGCAACATGCTCTGGGATGACCTTGTTTGGGCAGGGAGATTGGGCCAGATAACCCACTGCTGTCCCTTCCACCCCAACCCATTCTGTGATTCCATGAGTCTGTTTTTAGTCCGTTTCCACATGAACATCTGCCTTGCCCCATTCCAGTTTCTCCTGCTTTATACTTACTCTGTCTTAAAACCATACAAGAAAATTATTTTAGATTTAACTTTGCATCTGTAGAATCCTGATGATATCAAGGAACATAATTTTATCATAAATCATACAGGTTCAGTCATTATATTTGAGCACAATATGTGTCATGAAAAATTATTTTGACAATAGTTGATGTCAAAAGTATCATCTGCTTTTTTGATGCTTTAGCCTGCATCTAGTCTATATGAAGATACTGAAATATAGAGTTCCTCCTCCCCCCCCCCCCAAAAAAAAAAGGATCTGGCCCAATTTATTATTTTACCCAAGTTACTGAGAATTCTATTTATGTCATTTTAAACTTCACCTTTACATCCAGGATACCAGGGTTAAACTAAAAGAGAAAACTACAAGTGTTTTTCTTGATTCTTTTCAGTTTCTTCTAGTCATTAAAATTCAGTCTTCTTCTATTCATTAAAATTACATCTATAACACATGCCCTTGTTATTCACATCTTCTAATATTATTCACAACACCCACCCAATTACCCATACTTAGCAAATCTAAATGAAATCAATATCTATCAAATGGAATCATGCTCTCCCTGCACTTTATTTCTAAGTCTTAATCAAATTACTCTTTATTCCTCCTGTAAGAGCAACATTATTATGCACTTTCAGTACTATTATTAACAATAGTTCTGAACCTACAGAAATTTCTTCCTACATGTGCATTCTAAAAATGTTCTTGGTAAATTCAGATTGTTCAAGTGGTGCCTAAACCCACTTCTTCATGCTAAAGCAGATAGCTGATGTCCCATGGATGTAAACAGGTGAACCTCTTTCTATAGACCTGATCTATTCTGTTTCTATGTTTTTTGCAGAGATTTATTTCATGTGAATGAACGTGCTTGCAAGAATCATCAGGAAAAAGATCCTTTTATGCTTTCTGCTGTGTAATTATCCCAGGTGATTTCAAAAGAAAGGGGGTGAAAGAATCAATGCCCTAATCCTGCAGGATCTCTGCCAGTTTGTTCTATGTTTTATGCTCAGTAGCACATGTCCTAGTCTAGCCAACCTGCATCAGCAGTATGGCTTTATTGCCAGAGAAGTGTCTGGAACCACTTGCTTTGCTTTCGCTCATCACACCATCCAAATGGACACATCTGTTAGGAGCAGGATTTCCCCCAATAATTGTTACAATTAAACTTACGCTTCATTTATCTGCCTAAAATTCCCATTTACCAGTTTGGCATTTTTTAATGACTACATGACACAAAAATATTCAGATATATTGTCTTCCTCTCTTATTTTTATTAGCCTCTCTTAATAGATATTTCACTTCCTACAAAACAGAAATTAAGAACATACTGTTTCAAAGTAGGTGATGGTTACATGGAAGCAGCACATTACCAAAAAATCTCTCAGAAGATTTTGCTGTGGAAAGGGAAGAAAAATGTGCATAAAAGTGAAAAGAGAAGGGGAACTTATATATTCACTACTGATACATTTGCATGTGCAGCAATCATTTAAATGAGAAAAATTCCCTTCTCACTCCTGCCTACAAAGCAATATGTAAAGGTGAGTACTGCATTTATAGAAACCTATTTTTAACTGGTGTTGTTTTGTTTTGTGTGATTTTTTTTTCCAAATGTGATGTACAGAATGCATAGAATGATAAAGTAGATGGAAAAAACTTGACTGTTATGGTTGTCAATTCAGCAAGGCAATTGAGGTTATGTTTACTTTAATTTCACAGCAGAAAGAAAATCATATGGACAGTAAAAATTAAGTTTTCTAAGGCAAAGACTACTTTTTTGTTGTTTTCATACATGTGCAGCTGACAAACTATTTGGGCTTAAGAGACTGAGGTTATGCTCTCTGATGATTTTATTTTAGGAAGTTCTAATGATTCATCTGTTCATTATTGAACAACTATCAAGAAACTTGGGTTCCTGAGTCTATGAGTTTGCAGCTGCAAGAATAATAGTTTGCTTGGCTGTAGGATGACAAGAAAATTCAAGCTGACAGGGAGGTCTCTTGGGGAGGTTTTCAATCTCAGAGCAAGCTCAGCCATAGGGTCAGACCAGGCTGCTCAGGGCTTTGCACAGTGGGGATGCTGGACCACCCATTGTCAGAGACAGCCAGCCTTCCCTGCCTTTTGCTCCATGGATAGGCTACCTTCATGGGGAAAATATTTCTCCTTACCTGCAGCCTGAATTTCTTTTTGTTTCAGCTTGTGCTGCTGCTGTTCACACACCACTGTGAAGAACCCATGGAGCTTGCATGCTCTATGCCCAACAAAACCACCAGTACTGGGGATGCTATTTGGTCTCTAAAACAGTGTCTTACCATGGCTGAGCCAGCCACACAGCCCCACAGCTACGCTGAACAGTCCAGGGCATCCAGACCTGCCTTTTCAGTAGCTTCTGATCAACACAGTCATATTTGTTTTCATTCTTTCTCTGCTGAAGGCCTTGAACTGGAAGTTTGTAGTTTCTCCAAATGGAATTGAATATGGTAAGGAATTTCAGTGACAACACGCGAGGCTAATGCAAGACAGTCATGTAGATGACAAAAGGAAGATTAGGAAAAATGAGGTTCTTCTGAGGAATAAGGTTAGGAACCCACTTACCCAGGACATGGAAGAAGTTGAGCTTCAAAATTACTTCTTTGCTTCATTCTGCAGTCCAGCAAGACAGGTCTTCAAGAATGACAAGCTCATGCATGTTTGCATACATTCTTAATGTTTACATACATTTACTTTCAAGGTACATAAGCATATAGGATATTACAATACTGAAAAGTGACAGTGCTATGAATGCTTGGTGTTGTTGTAAAGCAGAAATTCTTACATAAATCAAACTATATTCCTCTATCTTGCATATAAAACACAATAAATCAAACATCTAAATTATTTTTTTCCTCCAGGAAATACCTAGATTTGGATAAGAAAATGCTTTTAAACTCTTTTCTTTCCATGTGAAAATATTACCTAGGAGAACAGAAGTGTATGAAGGCTTGGGGAAGGAAGGGTTCAGGAGCCTTTTACAATACTGTGTTTATCTTTAGGTGTTACACAATTCTACAGGTGCAACTGGTGGGGCTGCATGCAGAACTGGCATTTCTATGGCAGCTCGAGGCCTGCCAAGATCATCTGCCCAAATGCCTCAGTGATATGGCTTACCACTGAAAGAAATGGGAGTTTTACTTGTTGCTGAACAAGTAAATGATGCCTTCTAAAAGATGCCTTCAAAAAGATGCAGATGTGTCTGTAGGTGTGTCAGAGAGAGAACTGCATCCGTAATAGAAGTTTCCCGATGGAGTCTCAAGGGAAGTAGAAGAACAAAGTTACAGTTTATAGCAATTAACAATGTACGCATCCTACTACATGCCTCTCTTTAATTTCTTGATGGAGATATTTTTTCCTGTTATTATGGAAGGATGTTACATATAAAAATCAGGAGCTCATTAACATACAACATCTTAACCTAACAGGGTGTTAAAATTTGACAAATTTAAATAGGCAAGATTTGCTATTTGCTGTTGAAACTGCTCAAAAAAATAAAGAATGTGATCAAACTATTACAACTGTTGAGAAATACTTTACAGAACAGTAGAAATGAAGCTAAAATTTGCTTCCTATAAGCAAAAAACTCTAAATACTTTAGAATAAAAATAATTATTTAACATACTCTTGTAATATATCAATGGATACCGTAATTTTCATCTTCTTTATTTTTATTGCCAATTAAGTTGTTTATGTAATGTTCTGGTAGAGGAAGGAATTAAAAAAACTTAACAACAAAAGAAATATGATCTGATGATTTTATTTTTAGTACAGAATAAAAATATCTGTCATTCTAAGTTGTTTTACATTAAGGAATTTAAAATTATTCTTCTAACTAGAGTCCTGAAAATTTCCTTTAACACACATATAAGGAGCTTTGTTTCTAGTTTCACTAGAGCTGTTGGGAGTTCTTGTAAATTTCAATAATTTGAGTGTTTTTATCTCCTATATATTGCATTAGAACTGAATAATTTATACATATTCATATTCATATATATATATATATATATATATATATATATATTCCATTTCCTTGCTCGTTCCTGTATTAAAGCAATGATGCAAGATTTAGCAGATGCAAGATAAAATGACTGTTAGATATAAATTCTGACTGGTATTGCAGTTTTCACACAGAATTTGCTCATCCTTGTGATAATATCCTGGCTGAAATACAGCACCATCCAAAAGCCCCAGATCCCACCTTCTTGATCTGAGACAATTATTGTAGCATGTTAAGTATTAAAATTATTTGGATACATGTAGCACTTGTTTTTGGAGTTAGGTTCCTTTCTAAATTTTTCCCCCCCCCCCAGCAATAGGTCTGCAACTGTAGTGGAATACAAGCTCTAATTGAAAAACAAAAGCTATATTTGTTTGAGTTAAATGGAATCTGTTTCTATCCCTCACCCCTCTTTCTCTGGGCCAGTTAAAATGCAAATACACAAATAACAAGCACTTTCACCCACACAACATAGATAAAGAATAATGCCACCTGCATTGTTAAGTTTTGTGGTTCTTGAAAGGTTGCCAATAGTTGTCTCTTATTATCTTACAGATAAAACTAAAGGATGTGTTCTATTTGTTGATGTTACTTTAACTATTTTTATTTGTACTAATACTCCTACTCACCCCTTAGCTATTAGATTCCCACTGTTGTTCTCTCATGGCAGTTTCAGTAAATGGACATCTGTTAATGATTACTCAAAAAATAAAGCATTTCTGCAACAATGAGTCTATAGGGTAACAACTAGTTGCTACTTAAAGGAAAATTGTTCATTTAGGCAAACAAAGAGAGGGAATATTATACCAAAACCATTTAAAATGTAATGCTCCGAAGAGATGTGGACAAGATTCTGACCTTGCTTACACTGAAGTTGATGGGGCTGTTAGACATGCTGGATTTATCTGTCTTTTACAATTTCAGCCAACAAAAGCTGGTTCATTCAGATCACTATGCCACAGAGAACTTAAAAATCTCTTACTAAATGGGTGTGTGCACCACCGGGCTTTGTTCAGCAAAGCCCTTTACAGCCTCTGCAGCCACTGCTTGTACTAAACCCCTTTTTTAACACAGTCAGTGAACTCTAGTAGTCAAACTTCAAGTCAAGTGTTGAAGAAATTACCCTACCACTTTGTAGCAGTTTGAGTGGTTAATTTACCTTTCTATGGAGGCTCTGAGTCAGATTCAGATCATGCATGCTAAAATATCTTTAAATGGATGCTGTATTTTATTTGCTTTCAAGGAGATGTGTCCATATGGGCTTCTCTGCTATTTTGCAATAAATACCAAAATCACCACCAGCTGCCAAATCACCACCTTAACCTGTGGCAAACAGAAAAGGTCGATTTTTTCCTAAACAAAGAATCAACAGGTTCTGAGCAATCCAGGAAGGATGGAACCTATCTTTAAACTGAAAACTTTTACCATGAAACAGTGATGGAAGACGTCAAAATAAGGAGTTGTCATGGCAACTGGCATGCTGAGGATAAGTATGTTGATAAGAAATTACAAAGAGATACAAAAAATGAAGGAATAAATTGGATTGCTAATTAGAAATTCAGTCATACAGTTACACATCTTGAAGGGTGTGAAATATTTCCCCAGTGAACATCAACTATTTGGCTGGTGAACACTGGCACAGGTGTTACTGCCTGTTTCCTGCCCACAAGGCATAGAGGAAATATTATATTGTGTTCTGAATTGCATTGAGTCAGTGACTGTCTCTGACATAAAAAAGCAAAGCTCTTTGCTTTCCTTTCCTGTTTCTTTATGAGACATGTAGAACTCTAGGCAGTAAACCTAAAGGTCATCCCTTCACATGCAGGGCACTAAGGAACATGAATAGAGGAAGCTTTATCACATCTATTACTTATTTCTCTTTCTCTCACATCTTCCTATAAGACATTGTTTCTTCTTCAATTATTCTTCAATTATTGTTTTTCTTTGTGCCAGACTTCCAGGTGCTTGTCCACAATTTCCATAGTCCTTTTTTTTTTTTTTTTTTCATATGACATTGAAATACATAGTCTATGCATTACAAAGGGGCCTACTAAAGTTGCAAAGCTAATAAATGAAAAATAAAGAAGCACCAGAATTAACATGGTAATATGACATCTGCCCTCTATGTAGTGCAAATCTGGTTTTCCTCGCTTGGCCACCGCTATTTGAGTGATGTGGCTAAAGAATCAGACTACATGATGAGGTTCAACAAAATTTTGTAGTCCTGTTTTAAGCCTAGCAGCATACAGCTGCTTATCTACTTATTGTTCTGCAATATTGTTGCACAGGAGTTTTGCTGGTTCATCTAGGTACTTGATAGAAAGAGAACAGCAAACTAATAAATCCTTAAATCATAAAAATTTGAAAGAAAAATTAGAGAAACTTGGTACTGGAAGAACATCAGTCAGTTTTCTTAACTGTCAGGCAAAGCTTGTCTGTGCACTTTGTGGACTTTAGTACTAGTCTTCTCTTCTTCTGGTACATCCAGAAGCCTGCTTTCTAATGATGATTTTGTTTGAACCTGTAGTCTCAAAAGATAATAAGAATTGTATACAGGTCTTAAATTTTATGTCTTCCACTTCTTTTAGTCATAATAAATAATTCTTAGGAAAATGGAATAGGACTATCATATTAAATCTCACCAGAGAAAATTTATTTTGGAAGTTTCTGCTTGAAGGTGTTCCTTTACCTATAAGTACTTCCTCATCATCAGTACTGTATTAATTAATGGCTGTTTTAGAATTCCTTAGTCTGGGGTATTCCTTCCCTGGGGGAAGAACTTTTCTAACATCAGAACTAAGCTTACCCTGGCAGAACTTCCTGTCATTTCCTCATTTCTTGTCACTGGTGAGCAGAAAGAAAATATCAGTGCCTGCCTTATCTCTTCCCTTTGTAAAGAAGTTGTAGACTGTGATACAGTCTCATGTCAAGTCTCTTCTCTACTCTGGATAAGCCAAGGGGCTTCAGTGAGCTCATATGAGCTCTACTCTAGGCCTTTCACCACCCGTGTGGCCTTCCTTTGAATGCTCTCTAATTCCTCCATGTCTTTCTCATATTGAGATGCCCAAACCAGCCCCCAGCACTGGAGGAGAGGCTGCCCCAGCTCAGAGCAGAGCAGGACAATCCCCTCCCATGCCCCGCTGGTGATGCTGTGCCTGATGTCTCCCCAGGACAGCATTGTCCCTCCTGGCTGCCAGGGCACTGCTGGCTCATGTTCAGCTTTCCATTGACCAGGACCCCCAGGTCCCTCTATACAGGGTTGTTCTCCAGCCTCTCATTCCCCACTTTATTCAAACATCCAGGCTTCCTCTTCTGAATCTGATGCTTGTCTTCACTGAACTTCATACACCTGGTGATTTCCTAGCCCTCTGATTTGTCAAGGTCTCTCTGCAGGGCATCTCCTCCTTCATGGAATTCAACAGCTCCTTCCAATTTAGTGTGATTGGCAGACACAGTATACCTTCAAGTTCTTCACCAAGTTGTTTATGATGATCTGGAGGAGCACCTTTCAATTATATATTTCTTTGTATTAATCTATTTGTTTCCAACTTAACCTGACTTTCATAGAGAGTTGATCTGGGCCTTTTTTTGTGTTTGGCAGTAAGTATTAGGTATCATATATAAGAAGATATTTAGCTTTATTCTGCTGTGTTCCTATATAACAGAAACAGTGGTGGGTCAAGCTTTTTAAGACTTATTCATTGACTTGATCTCTAGTGTATAGTGTGCTCTGATCTGTCTGCCAGTCTTCCTTTTATAGTTAAAGAATTTCTGTTGGTAAAAGTGGTACCAGCCACCAGCTTCTTTCATATTATATACAAAAATTCTCTTTTGTTACTTTACTCCTCCTCATCCATCTTTAAACTTCCACCTTGAATCCTATGTTCATTTTTGTACCCCTCACTGCAAAAAAAGACATCAAGGTGCTGATGTGTGCAAAGGAAAGTAATAGAGCTAGTGGAGGGTTCTAAAGAATATGTCTTATGAGGAGTAGCTGAGAGAGCAGGAGTCTTTCTCCTGGAGAACAAGAGGCACAGGGGACACCTCTCTTTTCTTTTTCTTTTTCTTTTTTCTGCTCTTCTTGAAACATTTTGAGTAAAATTGAACAGTTTCAAAGTTTGCTAAATTGAATAGGCTAAGTTAATGCTCTGAGAAGTGTTTTATGTTGATTAGAGGTTGTACTAAGCCTTTTCCCAGAGTTCTCTGGTTTTCTTTAATTTGCCAGTAAATTTGCCAGTATATTTACTTTGTGTTATTTGGACCTCTTGAGAACATCTGGTGGGTATTTCTCCTGTGCATTTTACCAAAGTTACTAGAACCATGGTAAAACTCTTTCAGCCAGGTTTTTGGGGCCTTACAAGCTTCACAAAGAGAAAATACATAATTACAAAAAAATTTAATTCCCTTTATAAATATGAAGTTAGCATCTAAGGTGTAAGAGAGACATAACCCACCGCTTTTCCAGTGTTCTTGTTGCCAAACCCATGTATACTGAGCCAGTAGCTTTCAGGGCTATTGTGTAGGAGAGATAGGTAGATATTGTGTAGGTCTTTTTCAGCTGTGGTCTGGGTTTCCTCAGCTCTTTTTGTCTGCTGCACAGCGAGGATTTTGGTAGCAGGTAGCACACATATCTTAGGAAAATTTCTGTGAGAAATTCAAGTCCAGTTTTGCTTTCAAATATATGGACAGTCATGTCCTTATGTGATCCCAAAATAATGTAGGGAACTAGTCCTGCTGAGGACTTTGTGAAGATGATCAACCATAGGCATGCATCAACCTACCCACCCATTAGCAATAAAAATAAACAAATAGATCACTGTCAAAACTAATGAGGAAGTAAATCACTTTTTCATCAGTTTCTATAAAAACAAGACAGTTTGTGGTCTTTCTTCCCCCACTCTCTCTGTTGTTTTCCAGAAAAAAAAAGGAAACATATGGTGATCATTGCAGAAAACAAATGTGTGGAGAAGAATTTTGATACAATCTCAGGTGCAATTTAATTATCCATGCAGAAGCTATGTTCTTTGGTCAAAATGTATGATTGTAACTTCAAGGAGAACCAGGCCTGCATATTAAAGGATTTAAAGTTGTCTGTTTCCATAGGTTTCATTCTGGTCTTTATGTCAAGGTTACTCTAACTCTTTTAAGTAACTATATACAGCATTTCCTCTCTTTATTGGAGCACTTCAGAAATTCTGGGGTGCTTGGACCAACATATTTTTTTAGCCAGCAGTTCCTCATGAAAAGTACAGTTCTGTGGTTTTGCCTGAGGAGATTTAGTTACCCAGCAATATATTTATTACCCAAAATTTACACTGGGCCATGTATTGGTTTGTGGCAACTTTACTATAAACAGTGTTAAGTCTTGACCCTGTGTCCTATAAATTCTTACAGATGTGTACAGGACAAGTGGGATTAAGGGTGTCTGTGTGTGTGTGTGGGGGGGGTTATGTTTATACATATTACCATTGCTGTATGGACAGAAAGTCAAACACTTTTAGCTTCTTCTCAATCCATTTCATTGCATTTAATCTAATTGTCTAACAATATCTCAATATTAGGCAGATATGATAAATGAATGAAGTGAAAACTTCTTAAGAAGGATTTGAAGTCAGACAGGATTGGGAAAGAGATATTAAGAATATTAAGTGTTGTGTGACATGAAGGTCTTGTTTAACTGTAGAATAATAATAACAATGTTGTTTACCAGCTGCTTTCAGATTCTTTCTCCATAACCCTGGCAGAAATTAACAAGGCTGGGTCACATAGCTAGCAATCAGCAAAATTGATTGGTGACAGTCACTTCGTTAACACGGGGTGGGCTTCATTTTTCCTTTATGGGACAAGGAACTATTGCTAACTAACTTTGTGCATAGATAAGCAGATCACTACCTTTGTTATCTGTGCAATTTCTTGTGTTATTTCCACCTTATTTTCTTATTTTTCTTATTTTCTTAAATTATTTTTGTCTCTTTAACTCTTTTAGCTCTTTAACTCAACAATCTCTTGTTTGTACTGATGAAAAATAGACACTATTTGAAATCTTATCTATTATTTCCTGTTAGTTCAAAAATTAAATGTTATCCAAGGTATTTGCTATACATTAGTTTTGATAAGTTTTTGTCCTGTGACACTAAATAAAACATAAAAACAATACAGATGATTGACTTCAAGACATTGTATAGTTGATTTGGGTATTTCAGTGCCTCTAAGGCAGGATTTTAAAAGTTGATAGCTGGACAGATAGCTGTACAGAGTTACACTTAATTTTATTTTTTTACAGAACTCAAAGTATTCCTGAATTTTTGTGTGACAATAACAGACTTATATGCCAAGTTCTCATGAATTTTGACCTCTCTGCTGCTTTGATGTGTTAATTAATCCTCCTATTTGATTATAACCACACTACAAAGGAAACAATTTTACAGAAACCTAACAGATGGATTTCAGACTCCCAAATCCCCGTGACTACCCAGTAGAAGCTGAGTACCTAATTCATGATACTGCTCTGAGAAATCTTTCCAAACATCACCCAGAGTAAGCCATATGTTTTCAATTAAACAGCAGAGCAGGCTAAGTTTGTTCAGCACTCTCGTAGACACAGTTTTAAGAGGCTGCATTTCAAAGATGTGAAATCCTCAAACCTCTACATATCATGCATGCTATGGATTTTATAAAAAATACCAGATACATTTCAAGTGCAAAAAGTTTATTTTACTAGAACTATGGAAAAAGGAAAGGACTATGAGCAGAAAGGCCCAAATTTCATGTAAATTTACACAGATCTAGTATTTTTAGTGAAAATTACAAAAGAACTGTAATCATCACTTGACAAAACCAGTTCTAATTGTTGTATATAATGCCATGTATTATGGAATACTGCAGTGGTCAGTTGAGGTCAGATGTCCCTGTTGTGTCCCCTCCTCAGTTCTTGAGCAGTCCCATCTTATTCACTGTGATTAGCAGAAAAGTCCTTAACACAGTGTAAATATTGCTCAGCAGTAACTGAAGCATTATGATCACATGTTTTGGGCACAAATCAATACAAAATTCCACTTAGAAATATTACAAGGAAATAAAACCATTTTTTTTTTTCCACATCTGTGAGTTTTATAATTGCAACAGCCATGTGATTTGGTTATAGGTCTGTCAACTCTTCCCACAGCTGAATTTAGCCAGGGAAAGGAATTGATTCTTCTCTAATGAGATGAAGCTAAAACCCGCAAAATATAGCTGGGCATTTGCAATACATCTTTGAGAAGTGTCTTTTGGTTTATATTAATTACATTACACTCCTAAGATGTAATGGAGAGCTGTTCTGCATAAGCATCAGTTTTGGGGGAAGCTGTAAGCTTTTTTATAAATTAGTGAATCTAAATTATGTTCTCTCTAACTCAAACAAATTCTGCAAGGAAAAGAAAATAAAAAAGCTACTAAATGTATGTCTGCTATTTAAATTCTAAATTGAATCAAATGGCTAAATTGTAATTTTGGGGAGAGAAGGGAAGAGAAGGGGTTTCATTAGTGGCATAAACATAGTAACGAATTTTTGGGCAATGAATTCCAAAGTGCATTTTAGCCCTCTGGCCCAGGAAAAAAAAGAAAGTATTCTTGGCTTCATTTTGGAACATTGGGCCAGAAAGTATTATTTTCATTGGTAAAATATCTTACTTCCAAAGTAACAGGGAATCTAAGTATTTTAGGAAAGAATCCCAATATAAAATGAGGCCATATTCTCTTTTCCTCAGTCTTTTTTCAACTTCCTTCCTTCCTGCCTGCCTTCCTGCCTTCCTTCCTGCCTTCCTTCCTGCCTTCCTTCCTGCCTTCCTTCCTGCCTTCCTTCCTGCCTTCCCACCTTCCCTCCTTCCTTCCTCTCCCTCTTTTTGCTCCTCCCTTCCCCTTTCCTGAGAACAGTATTATTGAAAAATAATTTAGCTGATTATTATGGAAGTTTGCAAAATCTGCTTTTCAGAGTTCTCTAATGATGCAGACTCCACTGCAAGTTTAGAGAGCTTCACCCATTTTGTGTCTCCAACATGAAAATACTGTTGAAGTTTTATTTCCATGCTGCAATCCTGTTCTTACTGAAATTTATAATTTATTTTCTGTGATAAGAGGTCATTTAAGGAAGTGTGTGTGTCTGTGTGTTAAACTAGGGTTTTTATTAAGTAAAACAAAACAAAAATACTTTCCCCTTCCAAACTGTTACCTTACAAGTATTGCAATGAAGGAGTTTCAGTCCTCACAAAAGCATCACAGAATCACAGAATTAACTAGGTTGGAAAGACCTTTGAGATCATCAAGTCCAAACTATGACCTAAAAGTAATCTTGCTAGTATCCAGACTATCAACAGATGTTTAAGCCTAACAAATTACTTGTCTTGCTTCTATAATGGAAGTTCACAGAGTGTTTTGGAAGTGAGTTCTCAGAGATAAATTTGTTGATTGCTGGAGAGATGAGCTCTTTTTGTATGTCCTTAGTCCTTCTTCAGAGATACTGTTCCTCTTTCTTTAGAACCTTGACCACCCAAATAAAAAAGAAAATGTTGAAAAATATCTTTAAAATGTATCTCTGTTCACTGCTGTCTACTAAGTAGTGGTGGATACGGCATGAACTTTCTTTAAATCCATTCTTATTACTTCATATTTCTGTCTGCTTACTACTAAACTTGCCTGGAAATCAAAGCACCACGCAGCCACTCCCTCAAACACCCGCTTCTTTTCCCACTTCACCCTGGTGGAATGGAGAGAAGAATCAAAGAAAAACTTGTATGTTGAGATAAGAACAGTTTATTAATTCAAAATAAAGTAAAATGCAGTAATTGTAATTGTAATTTTAGTAATTGTAGATTACAATAATATTAAAGGAAAAGCAAGTGATATGCTCACCACACACTCACTATCAATGTCAGAAGCCTCTTCTCAAACCCAACTGTGCCCCTTCTGGGTAACTGCCTCCAGTTTATATACTGGGCACGACATTCTGTGGTATCATATGTATCTTTTCAGACACTTTGAGTCACCTGTTCCAGCTGTGCTCCCTGCCAGTTTCTTTTGCTCACCTTCTCACTGGCAGAACGTGAGACAAAGAAAATTCCTTCACTTAGAATAAACACAAGATATCAAAAAACAGAACACCATTCTCACTTCTAACACAAAACACAGCACTGTAACAGCTCTGTGAAGAAATTACCTCTATGCTAGTTGGAACCAGGACACTGAGTCACAGAAGAAAGCTAATCCCCAACTTTTAATTTCCATCCTGTTGATAAGAAATTGAGCCTTTAGGGTTCTAAACATACAACAAAATTTGAAAGAAAAAATGCATCATGACCAAACATTTTGATAGCTCAATTCCCTACAGAACAAGGGAGAGGAAAAAAATGAATTAAGAAACTAACAAAAGAATTCTCTACGCAAAGCAAAGCACAAGACAGGAGTCTCATTTGTAAGTAACTCCAGGACACTGATTAGGCAATTAAAAGATGACCTAGTCTGTTCAGCAGTACAAAAAGATGACATGTAAGGCAACAGAAACTTGGAGTTTCTGTTAATAATAATATTAGTAATACGAGGTATTAGTTGCCACATTTCACATGTTGCTTTAGCAGATGTTCTGCACCTCTTCAGAGGCCACCAAAAAGACACAGGGTTAATGACAATAATTAAATTCTAGGGTTAAGGACAATGACTAATTTCTGGTAATGTTTGCCTGCATAGGCTGAAAGAAGAGAACCATACCTCAAGATGATAAAATTCTCAAACTGGAAAGAAAAACCCCACATTTGAATAAAACTCTGAGGTGTTGAAACATTCCCCAGCTTTCCTGGTGAAAAAGTAACATGTCAGATTTGCTACACTTCCGAGATCCTTCGTGGTTCTAAAACATATTCAAAGTTTAATAAAAAATTCATGTGGACCCATTTCTCTCTGACTTTCATCCTGACAATGTCAAACAGTAATCATAAATATGGGGAATAAGTGACTCCTCTAAAGAACAAAAGTAAACTTTATCTTAAAAAATTTACATTACAACTAACTGCTAGAAAGTTCAGCATGTCAATGTGCTGCTCTGTACAGATCTCTTTTGTTCTCACCTTTAAACTCTGAAAGTATCAACAACATTTAGTCTCATACATACGTCTGGTACAAATCCTTATAGCTCTCCTGTATGTAAGTCTTGGTCAATTTACTATATCTGTTTCAGAAACATGTCGTGAAGGCTGGTGTAACTCTTGTAAGCCACATTTTGCCTTTATGAGATGATTTTCTAATGATGTTGAAACTGTGCTCAACTAACCTCAAACAAGATTTACACCAAAACTCAAAAGCACAGGAGAGACACAATAAAAATGCATCTGAAGAAATTCTGAAAAATGATCATAGTTCATCAAAATTATGACTACTTCTTCCCAGAAAGTGGACAGTACATGACAAGTAATTTGTTTTTAAAAAAAATTAAACAAAAAAGGAAGAAATAGCAAAGGGATATTCAGAACTTTGATAAGAAATAAATGACCTTTATGTTTATAATCAAATATGTGTGTATGCACAATCACACATACACACACACACCCCCCATTCTTACTTAAATATATAAATAAACTCTGGTTCTTAAATGCCAAATGCCTTTAAAAGTCTATCCTATTCCCACACACACAAATAAAGAACAGGGTTATTTTAACATCTGAGTAAGTGTGTTTTATGATTTTCCATGTTCCTGAAGAGCAAAGAACTTTTTAATATCCCTTCCCTCTCCAAATAGAGTATGTAGTTTAAAAAATCAACTTGTTATGTTAGCAATGTATACAGAATATATGCAGGCTATATATAGTAAGAAATATGAAAGTATCCTTTGTGAGGAACTGCATGAAAATATAAATACAATATAAAAAATAAACAAGATACATATGCATTTTCCATAAGAGATTCTTTGCTTGTTCTTTGAAAATTCAGAGGTACTATTATTTCCTTTTGTGACTCCGTGCTTGCTATTTTTAATCAAATTACAGTTCTATATCTGTCCTGCATGTCTTGGATGACTAGCATTTCCAGCAGTTTTAGCCTTTACTGAATCTTACTTTATGGCTTTGTCGATTAAGGTATCACCCATAGATCCTTTCTCAAACATGGTGTAATATTGGCTTCTTGTCTCATGCCTCCTCTGCTTTCAATTAGCTATCCTATACAAGCAGAAGATTGAATTAATGTTTTATAAAGATGAAGGTAAAAATCCAGTACTATTGATAAAGCCTATTCTCAGAATGTTTTAATGTTCTCATAGGCTATGTAGCTGCTACAAGAAACCTAAGCTGTCTCCCATGTCTGGTTACCTGTCAGACATCAGAAAGTGGCAATCTGGGGTATAATTCTGTGGGTTTTGGTTTTGTCTATCTGTGTCCTGAATTTAATACATCCAAAATTCATAATAATTGACATTTGAAAGTGTGCAATGGTTACAGGTCATGTGGGAATACACAGAAACTACAAAGAAAGCACACCAATAGAGATATTTTTGCCTTTTTTGCCAAATACCTTGGCATTTTTGAAAGGCTTATGTTATGCAGCTTTTTCAGAGACTTTCATTTGTTTTTCAGTCTCGGTTAATGTGTTTTATTTTGTATGATGCTCATGTTTTGGGGTTTTTTATGTAAAGTATGAAACTGTACAGTTTGTACACATTTCTGTACATTTGTTGTTTTCTAATATGTGGAGGAGATGTTTGCTACGTTCTGAAACTCTCTTGGAGAATTAAACCTCAAAACCTGGCAACAGAAAAATCTATAAACCAGCAAAAACCAAAAAAACAACAAACCAACCAAAAAACCCAAGAAAACAATGAATGAGTGAAAAGTTAGCAATTGTTATTATTCTTCTTCACAAAGTGTTTTCAAAATTATCGGAATGCAACCAATGAGAAGAAATATACGTGGTTTTGTAAAGAATCTGCAGTTTCTCTAGAGTATGATTTATTTTGTTTAGTTTCGAGGAAAGCCTGGCTCATACTCCAGGGATGGTTTCTAAACCTTAATAGTGTTAATTATACTATCAATCATGGCAAAATGAGGAATCATATAAATCCTTCCTTACTGGAACTGAATTGTCACTCAAGTACCTTAACATATTAACATTATTTAGAAATATATTTAGCTATCAAAACACTGATTTAATCCACTTGATTAGAACTTGGAGACTGCATAAAGGCTTATGTGAAATAAGAAGAGTGCTGTATAATCAGATAATCAGTAAATAAATGTAAAATAGGATCTGGCTACAAAATGGGGTGGAAATATTTGTGTCACATCATGAAGTTTTGCTCAGTGTACCACTAAAATAAAAAGAAAAAGAAAAAAACAATACAACAAGTATGTAATTCAAAGTAATTGTGAGGTATTTAATCATTTTTTTATCAGTATCTGCTTTAAATGAGAATTTGATAAAAGTGTCATGACATGTCAGTGTTTTCATTGGACAAAGTTAAATCTAATCAATGTTTTGGCTATTTTCCCCCTTCCACTCCAGAATGGAATAATCTGGAAAAACTTTCAGATTGTGTAATCTTCCTTTTCAGTACAACTTCATTGTTCTTATTAAGAATGAGTCTAGTTAAGCATCATGATACCGGTACTTTGGGTTCTATTAGAACAGCTTCTGGAGTCACAAAATGCAAAGATAAACTTTTCTTTGCTTTTTTAAAGAAAGTTTCTCAACCTAGTGTTTGTGGAAATTATTTTGGAAGTGTAGAATCATATATACTAGTGTTCTGTACAAAACCTGAAGCAGTCATCTATCTCATTTTTATCACCAGTGGTAGGGTGTCACTACACCTGGCAAACTGTCTTTTTTTTGAAGAAACCAAAGCAGTAAAACTGGATATTAAACAAAGTTTAGCTTTAAATATAGCTTATATGATTTTGGTTTTGGTTTTTGTCTTTTTATTGCTATTCTCTAGAACCTCGTATTAACATTACTGCTGATTATTTTTTTTAATAAGTTTAGACAAAAGAAAACAAAACCAAATAGACTCACTCAAACTTATTGAACTGTTTATTGCTTGCTTTGCTTTTCCCCTCTTGTATGTTAAGGAATTAGAATAGCTTCACTGTAGAAAGCTACATATTCTACTGCTGTTTCTGTTGAAAACAAGAAACATAAGTGATAACAAGCTCCACTAAATTTAAATATACAAATATAAGATATAAAAAAATGTAATATTTAGTTAAACTTCCCCTACTTGTCTGATGTAGCCTGCATATAAGTGATCAGCACTGAAAATTAGTTTTATCCAGGTGTAAGTGTACCGCAGGATCAACCAGATTACACAACATATTTCAGCCAAACATTGGCAGAATTTTACTGTATTTTCAACTCAGTGCTTTACTGTTAGGTAAATATGTAAATGGTGTACTTTGGAATTCCTGTGAGATTGCGCAGGATGCAATTATGATTCAACACTGAACTGTATTGTCATCTTATTTGCTTCAAGGAGAAAAACATTTTATATGTGTATACTTGTTGTTATGATTATTAAGCTGTTAAAGAATTAGTTGCTACAAATTCATATATATTGTTTTTAGACCAAGGGATTACTTGCTGAAAGACAGAAGCTTCAATGAAAAATATGTGTGTCTCACAATTTTGCTTTTTATTCCTCCTGAAATGCTTCTAAAATCCCTCTTGTGATATTACCATCTGAAACTTGACTTCATGTTGCCTGGAAGAGGTGAGAAAGAGGTCTCTTAATCTGCAGAAATTTTGATTAGAGTTAGGTTCTAGAGCTAACAATCTGAAAAGACTACTTTTGGGAGGTTAAGGTTGTATCTAAAGAGCTTCCTCAATGTTTGGGGTTTTTTTGTGCCATGTATTTCCCTGGATAGCCCCTTTATTCCTCTTTGACGTGTTTCCATTGACAGCTGCTGCATCATAGACTTTTTCTATGGCTGGAGAGTCTAAAAACCTTCCTCCTTTGCCCCATCAAAACTGCTTTTAAGTACCTGTAATGGGTCTGTCAAGGCACCAGGAAGCAGTGCCCTTCCACCACACTTTCTGAGAATAGAGGCAGGTGAAAATGAGGTTGAGTTCTTTGCACAGAGTTTTGTTTTTTATCACAAAACAAGAGTAGTTCTCTAAATTAAATATAGATTATCAATTTACTCTAGGATATCGGAACTACAACAAGAATGTTATCTGTGGATCACATTTTGAAGAATTAATTTTTTTAGTATTCATTACTGTTCATGTGGTGGATATTCATTCTGCTTTTTCCTGAAATTATTGCCTTAAGGTTAAAGTATCCTGAATTTTTAAAACTAAAACTGCTACAGAGTCTCCAAAAACTCATTACTTCCTGTAAAGTATTGTCAATGATTGTTTTGAAAGAATTTACTGGAACATGTAAACCTTACCTACACTACATTCTTAAATGGAATTTCAGATTTTTCACCATACATTGTCTAAGATTGTTTAGTCAAATGCATTTGGGAAGGAGGGGAGGAGAAAAGAAAAACATGATCCCAGGCCACAGCAGGTGTTTTTAATTCCTTGTCTTTTGCGTCCTTTTGTAGTGCATGATGCAAAGAAGAGATGATCATCTGAACCTCTTCTACCAGGTCTGTAGTATACTTCCTTTTCAACTTTTTGTTAAAAGGAAATTACTAGCTTGATTTGAGTTACATTACATTTCACTGAAGTTCCTTACCACTCGCCCCTACCCAGCCTCTCATAAACCTGGTATGTATAGCCTCTGTGTACAGCTCAGTACAGAATCTTAGGTTGTCTCAGATTTGGAAATAATTTCTAACAGATAGGCTCTATATAAATTTTTCTATCTGTTTGCACTTTACCAAGAAATTCATCTATGTTTCAAATCTAACATATGGAAGAAAAGCTTTCCTAGATCCGTTTTAAGCCACACAGAATTAGGAGAATTAAAAAGTTAGCACTCTTTTTTTCTTTTACCTTTCCTGTTGAAATAGACATTAAAACCCTATCTAACTTGAATGTCTCAGTCATCAGAGAGAAATGAGGGAAGCAGAATGATGTCACTGATATGAAGGCTTTGTCAGGTAGCAACTTTGGTCATCTTTTGAAAGCAGCTTAAAAAGGTGTTCTGTTTAAGACATGATTATACCTTGATGTCAGTGGTCAGCATGAGTCCTGAGCCTGAACTGGGGTTATAAATGTTGCTTATGTTTAATTTTTTTGTCTGTAAAACATGATCACTTTAATGATTTTTTTCTATAAAGCACTATAAACTTAATGATTTATTCATCACTCGGAAGAAATATGTATTAACTTGTACAAGTTTTTCAGGTAGAATATGTGTGCTTCATATACCATTTATCCAAGACACCAGGGGACATCAGAGTTTAGATACATCTCTTAAAATCAAATGGTGATGGAAAAACAATTCAAGCAAAAATGCTCCTTTCATTCTTGCTCATTTTTTTTAATTAAAAAAAAGACAAAAAGAAAAAAAGGGAAAAAAACAACAACAACAAAAAAAAAAGAAATGGCACAATAAAAACCTATCACAAACTGTCCATCTAAACAAAACTTGGTAAGTCATGTTAAGGAAGACCATATTGTGTTAAAAAGAGACCTGTTAGGTAAATTTCATGTCTGGCAATGGGTGGTTCCAAGGATAATCAAATGCCATCTTGACTAAAACGGAATTGGAATGGATATATTAGTACTTTAGACCATCAGAAAAGAACAAATTAATGGCTCGGTGACCACTGAGGAAGCCAGGTGGGTGACTTATTCCCTCCTACATGTGTGACTTACTGTACAGTCATCAGTTTTGCAGAAAGTAATAGAGAATCATAAAACCTAACAAACAAACAGGCTAAAACATCTAAAACAAACAAACAAACAAGCAAGCAAACAACCCCCCCACAACAAACCCCTCTGGCAAATATTTCTCACTATTCAGTGCTAAATTATGAATTATCTATCTCCAGTCCAAAGGGCTGCATTTCAACAGTGAATATAATAAAATGAGATAAGGAAAATGGGCAGTAGCTGGAATTAGGCACCAACTCTTAAAGTGTTGAAAACCAATCAGCTGTAATCTGTACACAAACAAAACTAAGAGGTCTGGACAAGATGCTGACAATTGCACACGTGGAAATAAGCCTTTTTTCCCTTTTTTTTTTTTTTAATGTGGAAGTTGGTAGAAAAGGCTGAAAAGTATTTTACTACCACCAGACACCATCAACCTATAGAGTTTGCACCAGGATGAAGTGCTGGAGCAGCAACCAGTGTTATAGTTCCTCTCATTTATATCTATTACCCTAACTATTCTGAATAAAATAGGAGGAACATTTCTATGGTTATTGGCCCTGTAACAAAGTTAGGCTCTTAAGGTCATGAATGCAACAAATGCATTGTATAACCCTTGTTTTTCTTTGTAATTTACCAGTAAAGCTACAGAAATAGAAAAGGCATTTGGTGCTCATGAAAAAAAATGCAGGAAATTCTGTACACTCTTCTGCTATAAATATTTCATCAGGAGTGTTCCTCAAACAACTCATTCTCTGCTGTCAGAAATGGTATTATATTATGGAAAAGAAAAACTCAAGGTTCAATACAAGGAGTTAGAATAACAGGTAAACTTGGAACCTCATAATGGCTCTTAGGTTAATTTTTAGCAGATTTCTTCCACTTTCTGTTAACCTTCAGCCTTTCAAAGGCTGCATGTCTTTTGGAAGCCAAACATTATTTCTAGATCCTTTATCTTCATTGATACTAAAGCTTTCTAATTGAAATTATGTCAGAAAATGCATTAATTGCAGAAGAGTCCAATTTCATCTCAGGATTGTATTGGCTATGCAGTTATAACAGTACTTTCTGAGGTGAAAGTGCATGCCTCCAAAGGTTTTACACTTGCTAAACAGCTAAGTCCTATGAGAATTTGACAAAAAAATTTGATCCTGTTTTATTTCTGAAAAAGACTGAGACAGTGTTTGGTCTAAACTTACATGAGAAGATCTTCAGAACATCCAAAAGAAGAAGTTAGCTCCCAAACTCCTGCTTCAACTGCAACATCTCATCTTCTTAACTGTCTAAAATATGTATTAATAAGTAAGTAAGTAAATAAATAAATAAATAATATTAGCAGCTGTGAAGAGTTCAGTTCAATATCAGCATTTCATCTAACACAGCTTAATTATACCTTAGTTACAAAGAGCAAGTAAAGTCCAAAGAAATTTTACAGATCTTGTCCATGTGCCAGGCACTTTATTCACTCTCTCAATGCCAGGGAGAATGCTTTTGCAAAGGTAGAATAAAAGCCAGATTTTACAACCTGCACTTTGGAGAAATAAATAGTGTCTCTTGCTCCTTTGCCTCTGAAACCACTTTTGCATGCCAGTGTGACAAGATATTGGATTCAATGAACCACAGATCTGGTTTGCTATGCCTATTTCTATGTGATTTATTACAGCATTTAAGTTTAGAAGAACCTTTTGCCCCATGAACACTGGCCTCAGCAGTACTGCAGTTACTTGAAGGTCAAGGGAGATGTCATCCAAAAGACTTCACCATTCCCTAAGAGTCTGTAAAGTACAGAAATATATAAGTAGTATCTAAGTCATCTTACCCAACCTAGATTTCATATGCTTTATCCCTGGAAAAAATGTGTGTTCTATTTATTGAAAAAAAAATAAAACTTGAAAATTCACAATTTCTTAATCAAAAAAAGAAAATCTGAAATTTGCTAAATTAAGTGGCTAAATTTCCACTGTCCTTTCACAGCCTACAAATCAGTTTGTTTGTCCACAAAACAAATTCAGTATGGCCCACTGCACCATCCTTATCCACTTAGAACCTTTGCCACTAATTGCTTGTGTTCTGTCTGTCTTACAATGAAAGCTATGTTTCCAGTGTGTCTGATTATTTCTGTAATCCCCAAAGGACTAATGAAAATCTCTTCCTAGCTTTTCAAATCTATAGTCACACCTAGGTCTAATGCAAAATGAAAGAAACCCTAAGTATGTTGTAAGTCAAATTTCTTCTGTAAGACATGAAGAATTAGGAGCTATGTGGGACAGAAATATTTGTGTTACAAATCTTGCTTTTTTCACAGGTCCAGTTCAAATTAGTGAAATTTTGAGTTTTGAACAAAACTTCACATGTAAAATCCATCCATTTATAGATTTACTTGAACAACAGATAAATATGTTCATTTCTGGCACTTATATTCTATAAATGAATTGGTTTGAATAAGTGGTAGAAAACTAATGAAAATTTTTGCAAACCAATAATGCATAAAGATAAAATGAATGTTGGTATGATTGGCTTTATCATAACATTTTCAGTAGTTCAATGTGTCATTTATAATTGTTTCTGTCTCTGTAAACATCTGATGATACTAAGTACTAAAATATAACCCTATTAATAATCATGTGTAATTCTGATCTCTGGCTGAAAGTATGAAGCATCATTAATAGATCCAGTTAATAGTATAATGTATTCAGTGTGAGGTTCTTGGAAGGAAATCTTTATGCAAAAAATCATATTCCTTCTTTATCATGTAATAATTGTGATCTTGAATGCTAATCAGGTATTTTGGCACCTGCTAAATGGTGAACATAGTTATTTAAGAAAAATGCTATAGAATTATGAGATACATTTTAAATACAGATTCCCATGGTGTGCTGACTTTAGAAATAGGTATAATCTTTCAAAACATTTTAAAAGAGGTAATAATTTCAACAAAATGTTTTTTCCACTTAAGAACCTAGACCTTTTATTAAATACATCATGTCCTTGTTCTTCATGTTTTCAGTGTGGACTTCCAACTCTGCTCAAAAACAGTGTTATTATGAACTATCTTATTTTCCCTAGTCCATACAGGAGTTGAAAAGTCAACAGCATAGGATTAAAAAAAATCCAAACAAACAAATAAAAACCAACCCAAATACCCCCAACTGAAATAACAGTAAATCTAGATTAAATATGTTCTAAACTATTGATTATCTGGTTTATTTAGCTAGAATGTGAAGTGGATTTTAGTTTAAAAAATGTGATCTGATGGATTTCACAATGAAATTAGTAGGTTATCTCTTAATATAAAGGACTAATTAATTTTTCACAATATCAACAGTGATGTTGGTGTCCATTACATTAAACTGATTTTTTTTAACTGCTAAATAACAGATATGATTGAAATGGGGTTTAAGTTTGTATAAAGTTAGGCAAAAAAAATAGTTTACACATGTCAGATTTTATTCAGATTATATTTTCGTACTCACAATTTTTGTGTCAAATCAGTGAATAATTCTGTTGAAATTTTCCAGGAAATACAAACCAGCTTACAGTAATAAAAAAGCTACTTTGAAACAGCTTACCAAAAATTGCATATGGAAATTTTTTAAAATGTAGTTAGCATTGAGTACAAGCACGCTCAGTAGAGATGTTCATACAGTATACAAATCTGGAGGCTGGTGGGCCAATTAAGAAAGACTCCACAATTCTCTCTTGCAGAGAAAGCTCCTAGACGAGTTCCTCCTTTTTTGGGGCAACAAAAGGAGTCACACCCAACATTCCTTGCAGCCCATGCAAATTTTATGTATTCCATTCAAATTCAATGTACCCCATTGGTCCTTCCCCTTTCCTCTGCCCCTGAACCCTCAGCTGACTAGTCCTGATGCTCTTATATAACCCACTGTTGTATATCTCTGACTATCTGGAATATTTTGTCCCTGACCTTCATGGTAGCTGGCATTCTTGTCATCCTTGGACCAAGAACAAAGGCTCCTTGTGGAACACCACACAAGGCTCCTGTCCCTCCTTCCGTGTCGCCCAAAGAGCTGCAATCACCCAACAGCCCTTTTCAGGGCTGAGAGCTGAGATCGCTCTCAGCAGGGTAGGGAGTGTCTGTGCCCTTGAGAGTGTCCTTCAAGGACATTTCTCTGGGAAGGTCATGGCACCCAGGCTGCCCAGGCCACAACATACAGAAATGTTAGATCACGCAGTGTTTATATACAATTTCTTACAATTATATTCTGACTTACATTTTGTTTGATATTTTTACACTTAAAGAATTTAAAGCAGCCCATCAAAATGGATACGTAGCTAAAAATATCTTCAAAACATTTCAAAGCCATTTTTTTATTCTCTTAAGATCTGATTAGTGAGAGATGCTTTTGCCCAAACAAAGGGGCAAACAAGACCACATGACAAAGTCAATAAAATATGGATTTTATTAAATTATGAATATGAGATAGAAAAATAGAAAGAAATAGAAAAGATGAGGAGGTAAGGGAGGGGGGTGGAAGGGAACAGGAAGCAGAAGATAGTCACAACTTTGTTATCTTAGTGGATCCAGCAGCATCTCAAGGACTCTCGGTGGTAGATGATTATATGGCGGTAGATGTCCCCAGTGTCATTAAAAGCTTTTCGTTATTTATACATTTTAGCTAACAAAGGAATTAATGCTCTTTGGCTGCAGAGTTCTCTTATTCCATTGGCTATGTGATTTCCTCATTTCTCATGCTAATTAGTCCCATGCTTAGTCTTTCTCTTCTGTTCAGTTAGTGGATTTCTTGAGTAGGTGGGCAGTGAGTCAGCAGTTGTGATCTTCCCCCTGCTGGAATTACGTTTGCCCAGTAGGAGCTGATTTCAGCAAATTTGCTGAATTTACTTTCCTGGTAAATTCTATATTCTTTGTGTTCATTATCACTGATACATTCTTCTCTCCCAGCTTTGTAAACCTCCTACTAGGTCTGAGATAGTACCTATAATACACAAACCTTTAAATTACTAGCTTTCCTGGAAATAATTTGATAGTTGTCTACATGCCTCTGCTTGGTAAAAAAATAATGATAATGTTGCTTCCCCTTATTTCATCACTTTCAATAATGAAAACTGTTGAGACAGTTTTTCATGTCATGGAACATGAAACTGTTGAGAATTTATAGGCAGACTTGCCAGCAAATTTTTATTTACTCATATTATAAAATATAGTTAGAAATTAGCAGTCTTTATCAATGTGCTGATTTTCGTTAAAATTAATACTTATTCACCAGTTCAGAAATAGATAAATTCTAATTAGAGAAATTCATCATAAATGTTTTTATTTATATGTTTCAATTAATTTTTGCTTTAAATCATGCTTCCTTGGATTCTTGTGTAACTCTGCTGTATTTAAATTATTTCAAAATTAGTATGAATTTAGATTTTTTCATATTGTCTTCTCCTTTTTGGTGGAGGTGTGCTTTCTCACACCATTTCTTTATATTTTATACAGTAGATAATCCCCTGTTTTAAGGGGTTTGTAAAGAGAAATTTAAATTCTGTGTAACATTTTTAAACCTAAAGAGCCTCAGGGTTTCTCAGTCACATAAGTGAGGAACTGAAAATGTTCACCAAAAACATAGCAGTGTTAAATTCCTGGAGTTTACAGGAAAGAGATTTTTCAAAAGGCTTTGAAATGCCTTAATTAGATATTTGATCTATATATTTCATGCAGTGACTTTCTACAATTCTGCATGGGCCTTTGTACTTTGCATCCTAAGTTCTGTGCTAACTTCACTGGCATGTGAGAAAGAGAAATCTGAAATATGGAAATGCTCAGGCAGAACATGGGGAACAGATATTCTATACTTGCTAACTACAGCAGCTCAAATGAAGTTAATTTATTGCATCTGTGAATGTCATCTGAGATTTTGTTTTTAATCAGTGTTAACTGACATTGAAATGGCACCCAGCTAATTACTATGCCTTTCAATTTCAAGAATATTGTCTCCTCTTTCAAGGTACCTTTTTCACTATGTCTACTTTTTTGTTGTTATTTTGCAATGTGATGTGGAGGGAAGAAATTGGTATTTTGCCTTCTACAATTTGCATAATAATAAAATCAATTCAATATCTTATTATTTAAATTTTTTAAGGCTGTCGGAAACCATTGCATGTCTTGTAAATTTTAATTGTAATGGAAAAATACGTTCCAACAGGTTTTTCACAACTGGAAAACATTTTCATGTTTTGCTGCTCCCCTTCTCTTCTTAATCTATGTAAAACACAGGTATGCCTTAATAGATATGTGGCTTTATTATATCTAGTTATTACTAGACATTTTACTTTTCTTTGGGACCTTTTGCTTTATTTCCTTCCATGTAAAGCCACTGAAAATTTTTTGAAGTTATAGTGAATAACAGTGACAAAATCTCATGTTTCTAACTCTGACACATAAGAAAAGGAACAATTAGTCATTTTATTTGGGTTCTTGCCTGTTGCTTGTTTTATCTTTCAAGAACTGAAAATTTTGTAGTTTGCTCTTCATATGAGCTTCTAACCTATTCTGAAGTAAAAGAATACGTTGCTTCTACCAGTGCAGTGGAAATTGCTGGTTTCCAAGTTGAACATACACATTAAGAATTTGCTGTTTATATGGCTGTCCTGCTGCACCATTCTTATGTGTGCACTATATACACTACTCTTGATGAGTCAATGTACTTTCTTCACATGGCTTGCAATTTAAATATTCTTTGAAGAAAAAAAGGCGTTGCAAAATTTTTGCCAGTACTGGTATAATGTTCAACATTATGAGAGGAATATTCATTAAAGATATTACAGACAAAATCGGAAACAAAAAACAAGTAATAAATATAAAAAATTGTCATGGTGCCAGGGCCTGGGGACACTGGGGGCGCATTGGGTGGATAAATGAAACAAGAGGAATGGCTCTTGTCTACCTTGACTTCAACAAAGCCTTCATCATTGTCTCTCACAACATCCTCATAGGCAAACTCAGGCTGGATGGGATGTAAAAACGCTCGCTCGCGGTGAGAG
The DNA here is from genome assembly GCF_001522545.3 of Parus major. Lineage (NCBI taxonomy): Eukaryota > Metazoa > Chordata > Aves > Passeriformes > Paridae > Parus > Parus major. The sequence goes on along the minus strand of NC_031799.1, from coordinate 29,458,935 downwards.
ACTTCTCCTGGGTCAGCTGTTCAAGTATAAACAATTTATTATAAGGGTAAAAGGAGGGGAGACCCGTGTTCGCCACCAGCCTCTGCATCCACGTGGTCCGGGGGACGGGAGAGAGCACAGGTAGAGCAGGGGAGGTGAGGTTGGAAGGGGGAGGGAGGGAGTAAGAGCAACAGAGAGAAAGAGGGAAAAACCAGAGGGAAAGAGCAGGGAGGACGGGAGGGGTAGGAGCAGGGAGAGAGGGCTGAGAATTAAGAGTGGGGGAGAGGGGGAGAGGGATAAGGGGCAGGGGTTCAGAGGTAAGAGTTAAGAGAGCGAAGTTCTTGTTACAATCCAATATATCTTTTTCTATCGTGAATATTCTAGTTCTTAGTAACCAATCACCATGAGACACACCCACTAAAGAATTTACATACAACCTATGAGCATCCCCATATTAACATACAGGGTTGCATTTGATACTCTACAGAGCTCTACAAGTTCTTTCCTTGCTTCTTTACTTTTGGACTCTTCTTATCAGCAGAAGGACATTGTTTCATCAACAGGGATTCTCCTCTAGCAGGCTAGGCTATTGTTCTTTGGTTAACCAGTAGTCAGTATCCTATAACTAAAAGCAGGCTTTCATGTCTGCTTTGATTCTAGCCTTCATATTTTCAGAATCTAGTGCCAAACAATCACGTTCATAAGGTTTCCCTGTTTCACCTTCCCCAACATCGCTGGATGAGTGGACAGTGAGGTGGAGGGAGAAGTGAGGGAATGACTGATCCCACATGGTTGTAATCAGTGGCACATAATCTAACTGGAGACCTGTCACTAGTGCTGTCCCATAAGATTCAACACTGGGCCCAGTATAGTTTAACTTTTCCCACAGTTACCTGAACAGAGGGGCAGATGCCTCCTCAGCCAGTTCCTGGATGACACAGAGCTGGGAACAGTGGCCTAGACCACAGTGGGCCATGCAGCCCTTCAGAAGGGCCTTGATGGAGTGGAGGGATGGGCAGAGAGGAATGGTCTGAAATTCAACAAAGGCAAATGCAGGGTTCTGCACTTGGGGAAGAGTAAGCCTGGGCACCACAACTGACTGGAGCCTGATCTGCTGGGAAGGAGGTCTGTAGGCTAAGGATCTAGGGGTCCTGGTGGACAACACTGAGCCAGCAGTGTGTCCTGTTGGCCAAAAAGGCCAATGGAATGCTAGGGTTCATTGGGAAGAAGGTTGAAGAAGGTGATCCTGCTCCTCTACTCAGCCTGGAAGAAACTTCACCTGGACTGCCATGTCCAGTTCCAGGCTTCTCTGTTCAAAAGAAGCTACCATGCTCCTGGAGCAGGCCCAGTAGACTGTGACAATGATGGTTAAGGGAACTTTAAGGGAACTTTTGGGAGCTGAAAATGGTCAAAGAAGAGATTTTTAGGCTTCAGGCATTAGCTTGAGCCTGTGTGAAACCAGTCACATAACTTTTCAGACTGGCCTGAGAAGTGTGGCCTGGGAAATCATGAGGAGGAATCCAAACAGTCGTTGGAGAGGGAAAACAACTTTTGCAGATCTTGTTTGGATCCTTGTTGTTTACTTGCAAGAGACAGTCAAGGGGTGTAGTTCCACTGACCAATGATGGTGATGTGTTGGTTTAATGAGAGTTTTACCTTTCAGACCTTCTCGGAACTGTCTATAAAAGAGGATCTGAAACAATAAAACTTGCTCTTTTTTGTAAACAAAGCTAAGAGAGTCTGCGTCGTACTCTGCCATTCCTAATACAGTGCAATACCCCATTACAAAGAAAGGCAGTGGGAGATGAGCCTGTTCAGTTTTAAGATGTGACTGAAAGGGGACCTCATCAATGTACATAAGTACCTGAAGGAAGGGTGTTCAGAGGTTGGAGCCAGGCTTGGTGGTATTGAGCAATATGACAAGGGGCAGTAGCCAGAAAATGATGCACGAGAAGTTCCACCTGAATATAAGAAGAAACTTCTTTACTGTGCAAGTGACCACACTGAAACAGGTTGTCCTGAGAGATTGTGTAACTGGGAGTATTCAAGAACCATATGGAAGTAAACCTGCGCAAGGTGTTCTGGGATGACCCTGCTTGAGCAGGCAGATTGGACTAGCTGACCCACTGTCGTCTCTTCCAACCTGACCCATTCTGTGGTTGTGTGATTCCCTGACTTTGTGAGAGGCTAACATGGCTCACAACTGGGACAGCCAGACCTGGAAAGCCAGAACTCATCCTATTACCTTTATTATCTATTACCTATTACCTATTATTATCCTACTCCCAGCCAGGGAGGAGGACAGAATGAAAGGCATCCATCCATCATTTGATGGCCCAAATTCAGGTTATCAGACGTCTCCCTGGGGACTGGGATAGGCCAAGGCCAGTAGGGCCCATGGCTGTGCAGGACAGGGCTGTTAAAATGGAAGTCCTATGGCATCACTGGGGTGGGCAGTACTGGCATTATAGGTACTGGGAATTCTAGTCCCAACAATAGCTAAACAAATAAATAATTAAAAATGCAATAGTAAAAAAGTGCAGTGCTAAAGCTGAGAAGCTAGGAAGGTTTGAATTTCATATAGTAATGATATACAAAGGTCTTAAATCCCAAACTGACCAAAGTTGTGGTGTTGTTATGACCCGCCCCCATGAAGGCAAGAGTAACCCAAGCATTTTTTAATGGATCCCCTGGGGTGGATTAGCGTGAAACAACACTGAATGTTTAATGTTTGCAACTACATATATGTAGGGTTCATTTTAGAACAATTTGGGTGCAATGCAAAACAGATACATAAATGTTTAAGTTATTATTATCTACAATAGAACAAAATTAAATTAAGGTATAAAAATACTACTTAAAAAAAATAAAAGGGAAAACAGAGAAAAAAATAAGAGTCAAAACATCACTATCTGTAGAACTTGTGAAGAGACTTGATTGTTGCAGCCTAGATGTCTGTTGGTCATAGTCGTGGTCAAAGTCTTGATCCACTGGGGATGCAGGAAAAAGCTTGCAAAACACAAAGTCTGATGCTTCAAAATATGTCTAGGTATCTGTCTTGGGCAGGAAGCATCGAGTGAGGTGGAAGGCCTCAGAAACAAATCTCGGTGCTTTTTTGTGGTCTTTGCGGGCATATGACACTTTCTAAGACCTGACAGCTGCCTCATGTCAGTGCAGTCAATGTCAAGCCAGTAAAGCCCTACCAGACCTTCCTGGGGAGGAGGGATTGTTAAAGCCTCCTTTGTAGCCTCCAGACAGTAACAATTCACTTCATCTGTGCATGCAAACTAACTATTACACACCCAAAAATATCCCCTTGAGGGATGCAAACCTGGCCTCAGCAAAGCACCCTGGAGCCTGCACAAATGGGCAGATGCTTTGAGTCATTAATCATTAATACTCTTGGCTCTCACAGGTACAATGAACCCTATAAATGTATGAGTCCACTAATCAGTGGCCACTCCAGAAGTGATCTAGAGTAATGAGCCACCTAAAGAAAGCTGGTGAATTTGACAGATATTTTTAAATGTAGTTTCAAAGCTTTTTTCTGCATAAGAAAAAGAAAAAAAAAAAAAAAAGAATAAGAAAAGAAAAGAAAAAAAATAGGGTTACGAAAAAGCTTGTATTCCTTCCTTAAAAGTAATTTAACTGTCAAAAGTCTCATGAGTTTCTCAGTTAACTTAAAAACATAAGCCATACACTTGGCAATAGATAGCTTGGGAGCTTTTCTAGCTACATAATGTGCTGAAAGTGTACATTGAATGCATTAATTCCTCAGTTATTTGATATATCTGTATCTTTGCTTTAATTTATTTAATTTTCATCTATATTTTATTTTGTATTTTTTGGCAGACTAAATCTTACAGCTCTTCCAAATATATACGTGATTGACCTAAATTCTCTTTTTTTTGGGACATTTGCTGTTTCTGCACAACCTTGAAAACTAAAGTAAAGGATGAAATAGAATAATCAAAGCATTATTAAAAATACTCCTGAGAATTTCAAGTCTTTAATTTACAGACTGCAAATGTTACTGTGAGGAAGTGTTTGAAACATTAGATGCTTGTTAGTTTGCATAACAGAATGTAGAAATGACCGTATAGGCAGAGCAAAAGGTAGGACTCTGGAGTCCTTTGTATAAATACTTTTTATTTAATTGAATTTTAAAAGGAGGTAAATGAAGTTCCTTCAGAAATGTAGTCTTGAATAAAACAAGTAAAAAAGGAAAACCACTAGATTTGTCAGCAATCTGCTTCTTTAATAAAGATATTCTAGGAATGAAAATCAGACAAATTAATATTTCAAGACTTTTAGAGCTTAATAAAACATTCAAAACCTTATGTGTACACTGTAGAACATCCCAATATTTTTATACTTATGACCTCACCTTGTGATTCTTTCCACCAATAAATTCGACAGAGTTTCAAGATCTAGCAGAAAACTGCTTGAAGAAGTATTTTCGTAAGTTGAATCCTAAAAATCTGAACACTTGGTGGCATATTAGTTAATTAGTTTTCAAGTGAAAATCAAGTAGTAAAATGAAACTGTGCTTCCAGTATCCACCAAAAAGGTAGGGTGTTTTACACCTAATTTTAAAAAACATATTTTTAGCCATAGTGGCTAATCTTGCATCACCATTTATTAGTAGGTTTCCTACTTTTCCAAAGCACACTCTCAGGTATAAAACATTATTTCATATTCTGCAAGTCACTTTTCATTCTGCTGAAGTTCTTTCATTTTTAAATAAACTTCGTGTTCTAAGAAGAAAATGAAGAGTCTCAGCTTTAGAGCTGATACTTCTTACTCCTATACAGAAACCCTTCATTGTTTATTGGTCATTGTTGCTACTATACACAAAATAAGCTACTTTTAAGGGATTGAATAGCAATCAGTTAAAGAATAATCCAGAGTACTTGAATACTGGATACTACATACAGGTTCCATTTATTTCATATCTTCTTTTGAAATTTCAGTGTTCATCATTTAAAGCACTTGAGTAGCGTTTAGAGGAAGAATTTTGCATACTAATAGAATCTTTCATAAAACAAAATCTTCTGTTCTTAAAAGGTTAAATTCCAAAGTTTTTTCTCTTCTGAGGTTTTAAATTTCCTGCCAACTCAAATCAGATCTTGTGTGACTTGGTAGAGAAAGTCTCACAGGAATAATGGCTCCCAGGCTTCATTTTTATAAACCTTCAAGTTTTTTAAGAGACAAGAATATGTGGGTACATTTATGAAAGTAAAAAGGTGGCGCAGGTGAGAAATAGACTAATTCAATATCTTATAAATATTATTTCCATTGTCAGAATACTCTTCTATTTTTAAAGATGTTCTTGAGTGGTCTTCTGGAACACATTTTATTCTTCCTCATTCTGTGTGATACTCTTGAAATCACGTTCCCAGAAGTAGCCATTATCCATGATTGGGTATTCCATTTAAGAGAACCCCACTAACCCCCCCTACCAAAACCACAAGACACATTAATATTAACATTATTATACCTGTAGAAGTTAAATGTTAATCTGATAGATTAATTCCAGTGGTTGTCACTGCACCTTTATGTCTATGCATCACTGGTTCTGATTTTTGTTTTTCTTACATGAAGAGATGTGAAAAAAATAAGTTGTTGGTTTTAAATATTGCAGTACATGGGAAGCAAAATCTGTGTTGAAACGCAAAGGGTTTTTTTTCCTAATAAAGTTATCGATGAAATATTTGCTTGAAAGTACTGGATCTGTATCATGAAATGGTAAAACATGATAAATCAAGTACTCTAAAAGTTAACTATGTCTACAGAGGTCTAAATGGCTAACACAGAAAGTGGGAGGGAATCCAGCTTATGGGGTCAGCCTCAATATTATTCCAAACACCAGTGAACAAAACACATTTTTTTAAGATCAGTTGTTTCCTAATGTGTTAAAAAAACTAAAATTATATATAGATGTATTATGTGGTATCACCTGAAATAATCCTAAAAAAACTCAGTATCTTCTTTTTCAAGGTGTATGCATAGTGCTGAAGATACAGAAAGCTCTGACAAATTGTCCTGTATTATGTTAAACCTAACAACAACAAAATCTTTAAAAAGAACAAACAGATAATCTCTCCAATTGAGGTCAATTACAGAGTAGCAGTGGGCCTAAGAGGTAAGGTCTGTAATAATCCAGTAATTGCTCAAGTGCCATTTCTCACTCATTCAGATTTTACCCAGCACTGTAGAGCTGACCACTCCAGGGCCTGGGTACATGTGTCTCTGTCTGTGATAACAGCACACCTGATCCTCTGACGCATTGCTGAAATTGCTTTCCTGATTATTGCTGTAGTTTACTTTTGATCCCTGATGGAAAAGGCACATTTAGTGTCCTCTTGTGTTAGAGATGTTAAACTGAAACGCTCTGCTTTAATTGCACAGATATGAGTGGTTACTGCTTGAACACAAAGTAAAATGATTCTTCTCATAAAGGTGAAATCTTTGTGGGGAAGTTTTTCATAAATAATTGAAGTACAAAGAATTGTAATACTAACTAATGGGAATTAGGGGACATGGGCTTACAAACATGGCAATAAGTTTTGCAGAGCTAGGAAAAACTGGAGTAAGGTTATGGAATAAGATGACAAAATCTTTTCTTTTTCACCTGTAGGCATTTTAAATGCCTCCTTCTTTTGATGTCTTAATGTCAAAGTATATTTTTATGATGAAAATTTCGAAATTTTATTTGAAATCAGTAGCATCAATAAGTAGAAAATCTAATTATATCTTTTTATTACCCATTCATATTGGTAAATAATCTACCTTGCTATAGTTAGGTTGGAACAGGGTTAAATAAACTGCCAAGCCCTATTTGCATGATCCTTTCATACCTCTGACTTCCAGGAGAGACAGAAGCATTCAAAAAGTAGAATTAGAAAACTTGAATTAAGTGATCAGAGTTTATTTTGGATTTTTTTAGAACTGTAATAACAGATCAGTTTTAAAGGATTTAATAAATATTAAAGAAGTACATCTTCAATTTTTAAGATTATTTAAGTACTCAAGAATTACTGCTTTCAAATGAGTTACTGAAGCTTTACATGTATGCTTCTCTGAGCTTCCTTATATATGTTTAGGGTTTTTGTTGTAGTAGTAGTAGTAGTAGTAATAATACTAAGAAGAAGAAACAAAGGTATTCTATGAGCTACTTTATACTATTAAATATAACATGATACTGAAGAGAAGAATGTATTTGATAAATAATTAAAACATTTGAATGAAAGGGTGGGGAGACAAGAGAAAAAAGTTTTTCTATTCTGATAGCAACTGAGAACCATTTATACAGTCTTAAAAACAAAACAAAAACCTTAAGAAGGAGATGATTGTACCAAATTGCACAATTTCACTGTACCTATGTACTTCTCTGATACCAGATGCATACAAATACCTTTAAAAATGACAAAATTGCACTGATAAGCTTTATGTAATAAAATAATGTTTCAGAGGGATTTCTTTACAGTAAGCCAAGATAAGGAGCTGATTTCTACTTTAAACATAAGCTTAAGATTCTTTTAATTTTATATATGCTTGCTACACTTGATTCACTGTTGTCTCCCAGCCTTTAGCAGAAGAATTTAATATCTGTGTTGACTTCTGAGCCAAAAGTTGTCCAAGTCATTTACAAATGGTTATTGATCATTCCAAGCACCTCACATACAACTATCAATGTAATTATACAATGGAAATATGTTTTGTGTGACATTTAAGGACAGGATTTTGGAATTTAATGTTACACTAAAATCATTGTCATTGACAAAAAGAAATGAGATATACAGAACCAAGACAATTCTGTTAATCACATTCATGTTTCAACAGCACAACTATTCAAAATTAGTTCATTAAAAGGGGAAAAATCTCACTAATGGTACAGTCACCATTGCCATACAGAAACTTTTTAATTTCTACCTCTTGGCGCTGGTGTTTTTCTAACTTTTCTAACAACTATCCAAGTTCTAGTACCAGTAGTTCACACTTCCTGTAGAAGCACAGGGGAAGAGGCATAAGATGACAATTCCAGCCTCTTGAGATTTTTCACTGGGAGAATGATTGGTGTGTACCACGGGATTTCATCTCTGTCTTAGACGGACTGTAATTTATTTATTTATATTTCCATGTTACAGTCTTCTTCCTTCTCATTGCTTCTTCTTCTGCAGCCTGGGGGGTTAACCATCTCCTCCCTCCTACATCTGGAGGTATAAGAGGAGTTACTGGTTGCACTGGACCTCCCTGGGAGACTCAGGTCTTGCTCAGATACAGTAGTTTTGGAGCAGTGTCTTCCAACATGTTTGGCAATGGCCACCAAATGCTTGTTAAGAAAAGCTGAAAGCAGGACATGGGCCAAAGCAAGTCAAGACAGGTTCTGAGTTCCTGCACTGCTGGACCAGTAAAAAACTTAAGGCTTTTTAGTAATGGCATTAAAAACACACACCTTGTGTTTTAATGTTTTCTTTCTGACACTATGGAAAATACTGTGGCAATCTCATAGTTTACATGTGTTGGAGGAAGTGCAGAAGTAAGAAGAAGCAAAATGAACTGCTAGTTTTGAAGAAGGTTTGTCAGATGTTTTCATTGAGGAAATAAGAATTTCATTCTTATTTGCATTTTATCTTGTACGCCTAAAATCAAGTTTATAAAGGTAGACCAGATACTTTCCCTTCTTTCTTTTTATTGCTGTATTCTACATTTGGCACTGGAAGCTAAGTGAATGAAAATATCATCACCAAATTTGTCATACTGGTTTGAGTCACTGCTTTCTGGGCCCTGGGCTGCAGTAAGAGACTTGTCTGCAGTAAGAACATCTTTTACTGCAGTTTTGGGGGTGGTTTTTTTTGTTTGTTTTGGTGTATTTTTTGTGTTTTGATTTTTGTTTTGATTGGACTAGATTTCTGTTTTCTTGTAATTTCAGAAGAGAAAACTCACCAACTTCCAGGTGACACTTTTCCTGAAGTGGTATATGTTGACAGAGTAAGGGATTTCTTTAAGTTTATCAATCATTCTTTTACATCTAAATATGTATTTTGTATATATAATATAATATATAATATAAATAATTTATAATATATTTTATATATATTATAATATATAATATTATATATATTATATATATTATATATATCATATATATTATATATATTATATATTATAATTTATATAATATAAATTTTTGTATTTTGAGAATAAATATCAACATGTATTTTAAAAAAAGTTCTTTTTATAAAAATGCAAGCCATTCAGTCATCCCTGACTATCGCTGTAAAATACAGTGATATACATCTACATACAAATACATACATTTGGTATTCAGACTTCCACATCCTTTGGTTATTTGTGTGTGTGGTTAAGAGATAAGTCATGCTTGATCAAGACAAGTCTCCTTAATAATTGCTGTTTATCATATTCTCTTATATTGTGGTTTAGGAATGGTATTCTTCAGTTCAGTGCTCCCACTGAAACCATGCACTCCTCCTTCATCTCGCTCCTTCTCACTCCTCCAGCTGAGGGCTGAAGAGGAGAATTGAAGGTAGAACAGGTAAAGGTCATGGTCTGAGATAAGAACAACTTATTGAAACAGCAATAACATAATAAAAACAAACACTAACAGAAACAGTATTAATAAAAAAAGTGTACAAAAGAAAGAGAGTGATTCAGATGTAAAATGTTCACTGAAAAGCCCAATTCAACCGCTGTCACACTATGTGACCTAGCAGGGGCCACTTCTCCCACCCCCAGGAGATGGTGTATAGAATAATCTCCAGGTTCTAGTGATTCTTACTCATGGCTACTGCAAAAATTAACCCAATCCTGGCCAGAACTAAGCTTTTGATGCAGTCTTTCACAGTACTCATTTGTACAAAGCATCCAGCACAGAGCTAGATAAACACATCATGCAGTTGGTGAGCGGCTGCCTCACAAGATGGATACAAAGGGTTATAGTTAATGGGTTTACATCAGACTGGTGACCTGTCAATTGTGAGGTCCCATAGGGCTCCATCTTCAGCCCTATGCTCTTTAAAATCTTCTTACATGTCTTGGACTGGAAAGAATACTAAGCATGTTTGCAGAAAACTGGAAGGAGGTGTTGATTCCCTGAAGAGACAAATTAGAGGCTGGCAATCACTAGCCATAAAAAGTTCAACATGGGAAAGTTCCAGATACTGCAGCTGAATCAGCCCTGGATGTTGGAAAGACTGGGGAAAGAGATGCTAGAAAGGAGTGATGCAGAAATGGACCTGGGGATCCTGGTCAATGGAAAGCTGAACATGAGCCAGCAGTGCCCTGGCAGCCAGGAGGGACAATGCTGTCCTGGGGTGCATCAAGCACAGCATCACCAGCGGGGCAAGGGAGGGGATTGTCCTGCTCTGCTCTGAGCTGGGGCAGCCTCAATTTGAGTGTTCTGGGGGCTGGCCTGGTCACCTCCATAAAAGAAAGACAAAAAGTTATTAGTAAGCATACAAAGGAGGGCAACAAAGATGATGAAAGGCCTTGAGGGGAGCCCTTATTTGGAGTGGCTGAAGTCACTTGAATTGTTCAGCCTGGAGAAGACGAGCTTGAGGGGAGACTTCATTGCAGTCTGCAACTTCCTCATGAGAAGAGGAAGGGCAGATACTGATCTCATCTCTGTGCTGACCGATGGCAGGAATTGAGGGAATGGACTGAAGCTGTGTCAGGGGAGGTTTAGGCCAGACATCAGGAAAAGGTTCTTCATCCAGGGAGTAGTTGGGCACTGGAACAGCTCTCCAGGGAAGCAGTCACAGCACCAGCCTGCGAGAGTTCAAGAAGCATTTATTTGGACAGTGCTCTCAGACACATGGGATGACTCTAGGGAATGATACTGTGTAGGGCCAGGAGTTGGACTTGATGATCCTTCTGGGTGCCTTCCAACTCAGCATATTCTGTGATTCTGTGACCTTGAAACCAGAGCTTGAAAATGAACTTTCAGGGAACATTTAAGCTTAATGTTTGATTGACTAAAGTTTGAATGACTACATCATACTACTTAACTGCAAATGCATTGTTAATTCAGTTATTCAAAAGCTGTGTCCTGCTAGATTCGGTAAGAGGAAAATTGAATTCTATCATATATGAAAAGATGCTGATGTATGCACCTTCACTGAGGTATGTGGGACAAAACATACCGTGTAAATACTGATTAAAGAGGGAACTCCTGCACTCTGACTGATGCCTCCTCAGCCCTGATTTCTTCTTAGGTGCCTGGCCCCTCCTAAGGTAAATGCCTACGAGAATCCATGGCTATGTCCCAGTGCAGGTCCCTCTTGGCTCTTTTTCCCCATCTGACTTGCTGTATTCCATGTACATCTCAGTTCATATTGTTTAATCTAATTCTCTCCTTTCTTGGGTTGGAGTCTTCTATTTTTGTTTCACTTAAGTGGTTTCATTTTGATCTAAAATTTTATTGCTAGATTATTTCTGTAGTGAACATTTTGATGTGAGTAAAGTCAAAAGGCTTATCCCATGTGCTTTCTTATTTGCTTCCTCTAGGTAAGTACTTATCAATTACAGAGGTACTAACAAGGCTTTTAAGGATGTAATAATGTTACCAAATTAGATGTATATTTTCTGATATATTTCTGTAGTTTGAAAGAGTTTTTCTCTTACATAACTAACTGGAACTAAAAAAAAAATCACCTGAAGCCAGTAAATTGCAGGTCTGTATGTCTCCTCTAGTTCTTGAATTCTGCTGCCTGGAGAGAAAACATGAAGATATTTCTAACAAAGGATAATCAAGAAACAGACTTTCCAAAAGGCAAATAAAAGACCACAGTAAAATCTTAGTGCTGAAGATCTGTTCAATTTCTTACTACTGCTTTTACTTGGCACCTGCTGTGCTCATACTGCGCTGTTTTGAGAACACATTATCTCCATGCACTGGTACAACCCACAGTCAGGTTAACAACACATTTCAGTTACCAGCAGCCATCAATGCTCAGCAGATAGTGTTAATAATCTACAGTTGCCAAGAAGGAGTAGCAGATGAAAACTTTTCTCTGAACAGAAAATCCACAGACCAATTTGTTACATATGCTTTAACAAAATTATTGGTTTCTTATTTCAATTGTCTGTGAATATTTATTCATTTTTTTATTATAATCCACCAAATGAAGAGCATTTTGGGGCTTGCTTTTAATTTGTGTGAGAATAATCTCTATTTTTTTTATTTTTTTTTTACCTAACACACCTGCAGGACATTGCCTCATTCTTTAAAGGGGGGAAGAGGAAGGCTGCAAGGTTCACAAAGTTATAAAGGCCTGGTAGAAGAGTTTAAATAGTTTTAAAACTGATGCATCATTTGAGAAATTAGACACAGAAGGACGTCATTTCCAGACTAGTATTAAACCAAGAGTAAGTCTGACATTCTAGTGAAAATGATTTCTTTAAACACTTTTTTTTGGTTTTGTTTCTTTTTTTTTTAATATGATAGAGAAGTTTAATTCTTACACTGAGAATCTTGTCTTAATAGGAGAGAAAAAAATATGCTGTTGGTCACATTAATGTTTCAAGAGTACAATATCATCCCAAATTGTGTCAGCAAAACATAAAGATATCATTATTAATATTTGTGTTCTACTTGGAAATGGCAACAAAACATTTAATTCAATAAGCATGGCAAATAGACACATACAACATATTTTGCACTTTAATTTTGCTAATGAATTTTCACATGGTGGGTGGATTTTTTTTTTCGAAAAATATTGTGAAGACTGCATTGAAAGTAGTACAGGTGGAGGTCACTTGTGTGATTCTCTCTGAAATAAACTGTTTCTAGCTATACTGTATTTTGCATCGTTTCCTCCATCTCCTGTAAGCCAACCAAGGAAAGCTGTTTGTGCCATATTTTAGCTTATCCTAGAGCTTATTATCCATCTTTTTCAGTCTGTGTCTCCCTCGTCTACAGTTTAAAAGCACTGAAGATTAATAGAACACTCAGTGTTGGAAAAGGGAAAAGTGTGCAGCATGAGGGCTGAAAACTGTCATTTAAATGAGTTGTTGCCTCTTGGATATCCCTTCTTTCAAGAATAATGAGCTACCCTGCTCTTTCTTTTATATGGCTGCTTATTATAGAAAGTAAACTGTACTTTAACTGTACTGTTAAAATAATTTTCTTGAACAATTACTTGCTTTATATATGAAATGAAAACAACCAGTGTTTGAAGACTGCTGGGTCTGTTTTGGTGCCCTATCTGCGTATCTGCATACATCTGTCAAAAGTGGGTTTCAAATCATGTTCATTAATCAGCCAGTTATGTATAGTTAGAAAGGAAGCATTTAAAACTGATTGTAGGAGAGAATGTCACTACAACTTCCTGTTTCCCTCATCTATCATCTCTCTATGGCTAATTTTTTGTAACCAGATGTGTCCATTGCATTTGACAGAAATGTTTAACATTTTTACTTGATTATTTAAATCAGAATATAAGTCTTACCTGAAATCTCTCCATATTCCAGTAGCAGGGTCTGGGACTAAAACATAGGACTTCTAATACTAGATGCAGAATGTACTGCCTGCCAATGTTTAATTTTAGTGCCATGTCCTTTGCTAATCTCACTGCTTGCAGTTTTTCTGTATTGCCTCTATTTCCTGTTCTAATATCTTTGGATATGAACATGGCACAGTCTCCTAGCTTGCTGTATTAGGCCTTCAGACTGTGCAAATATTAATCATAGTTTTGAAAAAGACCTGAATACTATACTTATACTGGAATTTAAAGTTAGTTCTATTAGATATCTTTCCACAAGCAAGGCTGACTGAGACAACATTTGTCTTTCATGACACTGTTTTGTCCAACCAAACTATTAGGGCTTCATTTTCATAGTGTCATCTTGTCTGAATTCTACCTTTTTGTGGACCTTTCTGTAACCTTTCTGAGTTAAATTTTAAACTGTACTTTCCAAGACTCTGGTCTTGCAGTCTTAAAACTGTGCTCTCATAATATTTCTCCTCCTTTTGTTTTCTGTTAGTTCTCATTGCCTAGTAATCCATCTCACGCAATTCCTCCTCTTCCTTGTCTACACGTCTCCACACAGTGATTCAGCGTTGTATAGAAAAGAGGTGGAAAAACTTCTGAGTTTGGGAACTGCTCATCTATTTCATTGTATCCTATATTAAAAATATGCAGCTCCCAATATTACACCAGCTATATTAATAAATGCAGCCCATTGATTTGCTTACCCTGGATAATGAGAATGGTTGTTTTCTGAAACAGTGTCATATGCATCCTAAACATACACCCTGTGGCTGAATTAGGATTACTAGCTCACAATGACTCAGAAAAAATAAAGCCTAGTTGCACCCATAAAGGTAAAATGAAGCAGGTCTTGCTTCTGCCTTTTTTGAACTCAATCATAGGCACACTAATGTTGTAGTAACTATTTAAATATTTTTTTTTGCCAGTGGCACAGAAATAATTGTAATTGCTCTTAGCTGGCCACATTTATGATAGCAACTGTGTCATATGATAATGGTGTGGGGAGCGTGGCCAGTAGGCCAAAAGAGGTGATTCTTCCCTTCTATTCCATTATCATCAGACCACATCCAGAGTGCTGCACCCAGCTCTGAGTCCCAGATCAAGAAAGACCTGTCAGAGTGGGTCCAGAGGAGGGCAACAAAAATGGTCAGAGAGCTGGAACACTTCTGCTGTGAAGAAAAGTCTTGAGGGCTGAGGCTCGTAGGCTCAGAGAAGGCTTCAGGGAGATCTTATTGCCTTTCAATACATAATGAGAGCTTATAAAATAGAGAGAGGCTTTTCACCAGGGTATTTAATGACAGAGCAAGGGCGACTTGGACTGGACCAAAGGATAGATATTTTTCCTATAGGGGGGTGAGACATAGGGACTAGTGGTCAGATTTGTGCCTGCTTGACCACTGGAGGTGTTCAAGGTCAGGTTGGATGGGCTATGAGCAACGAGACCTAGTGAAAAAAGATTCCTAAACATAACAATGGTGTTGCCAACCCAACCCAAAACATCCTATGGCTCTATGAGTCTATGGTATTTATTTTAAATTAAATATAATAGCAAAGACCTTGAAGGTATGCTTAAATACCTTGAATACACCTGATAATTTAAAGTTTAGTGATGATTCCAGGTCATTAAAAAAACCCATAGCCAGAGAGAAGCAGGGTGAGTGGGGAAGTATTTCTTCTCTAAGAAAACAATACATGGTAAAATGGTGAAGAAGCACAGTAGAGCAAGAGGATAGGACACCTGCTGCTGCCTTCTAAAATAACAACTCTTTTAGACATGCTGCAGCATGAGACAGACCAAGCCCTGACATCTAGGACCATCAAGGACCACATCAACAAAGATGGGTTTAGTCATATGCAGTAGCTGATGAATATTTGTTTAAGTTATTGTTATAGCTGTTAACAGCAGATTCAAACCTCATATAAATTCTAAACATCAATTTACCCAAATGATAGTATTTAACATTTGTTTTCCAGTTCCAGCACAATACAGCTGACATTTTATCTTTATCCCTTTCTTGAACTAATGTTCTCACATTACCTTCCTTACCCTCTGTTCTCAGTATTTACACTTCAAGAAAAAGCTGCTAAATTGGCATATTCAAGTATAAATAAAAATGTGCTTCAACTTAGACCCTTTTAGTCCTACTGCATAGTTTTAATGAACATTAATGTTTTCAGTTACAGGTTTAAGTAGCTGATTCTCCGTGAGTAATCTTACTAGTTACTATAATCATGCTTCCAATGCTTTTTAAATTAATAAGGTGTTTAGCTTAAAATACTTTCATTTATAAAATGGTAAGAAGTTAATAAGCAACTGAGTAGGCAGCAATTTTATGCTGGCTACTGTATACCCAGAAAGCTCAATGAATGTATATTATAAGGTATATAAATGCATAATATAATGTATATTATATGACCTGTTTAACTTTCGAGAGTACTGGGACTAATTTTTTACTTCACTGCTGGGGATAACAGGGATTCAGGTGTTGGAAAAAGAAGATATGGGAATTATTTTCAATACATTTGTTGCAAATCGTAGCTCAAATTCTGTTATCCATAGCAGGAAATATTTCCATTTAGCTTTGCCATAGCAAAGCATGATTCTTCAGAACTGAGGTAGTTAATAATTAAGGTACAATATTTTCAAACCATAACTGTTTCACTTGAGGATTTATAAATTCAACTTCTCCATCAGAAAATAAAATTTCTTCATTTTTAACATGTTCAGTGTCTCCAATCCTGTATTAAAACCAGACAGAATCAAAGCAAACAAAAAAGCCAACCAAACCTATGGATCAGTGCACTCAGAATAATCAATTTATCATTTTTATGTATTATAACATGGCCAGAGTCATAGAACTAACACACCCTGGGGGAAATTGATGTAAATGTTATACTTTTAAGGAAGAAAAAAAAAAAAAGAGAAAAAGGAAAAGAAAAATAAAAATATTAAAAAGTGGAAAAAAAAAAAGAAAAAGAAAAGGGAAAAGGAAAAAGGAAAAAAAGAAAAGATAAAAAAGAAAAAAGGAAAAGAGGAAAGAAAAAATGAAAAAAAAAGGAAAATCTGGGGAAAATAACTTACTCTTAGAACTTGAAGAAAAACTGCACCAAATTTCTTCTCCATGTGAACTGAAAAATAATCGTATCTTCATTATGAAATGTTGTGATTTTCAAAACAAAGAAAGCATAGTAAAGAATTTTTCCAGGCAAAAGATTTCCCTGGAACTTGATATTAGTTACATTTAGAAACACGCTTTTTAAACAAGATCAGACTCTAAAAGAGCTTCCAAAGTTAACAGTTTGTTTGTAGGCTCCTCATGTTTCTTAATGTGGTACATTATAGTCTAAAAGCTGGCCTTTCTTGTCTGCTGGAAAATTAACATTGGTCTATTCAGTCCCTAGGACCTGTGTGACAACCTTCAAAGTTGTTAATTTTAAATCAAGAATGGATTTCTTTTCAAAAAGTTCACTCTTTATTATAGAACAAGAGGAGTAATATCTGGTCATCAAGTTTATAAAAGAAAGTCAATATAAAAATTCTCTATGAGTAGAAACTACTTTGGAATTTCTGCTCTCATTAGAAACCATTTTGGAATGACCAAAATGATGCTTATGTACCAGTGTTCCTGGAGTCACACTTTTGTTAGCCTGATCAAAATAACAATCAATATTTAAATATAATTGTCACAAGTAGCTTCAGAGGTAAGTTATTTGGGTTGCCATTAAGAATTACTGATAAAAATAAAGGTGTTTGTGCAAGTTAATCATCAGATATTCCCTATCAACAATATCACCAGAAAATTATTTCTCCTGCTCTCAAACCATCCCATCCCCTTGCCATCAACCCCTGTGCCAGGCCACACTATTGCAAAGTGAACTTTTACACCATGAAACAGGTCATCTGATACTAAGGCTTGTAGGCAATTCTTAATGTGAACTGGATCTGAACTGGTAGACCAGTTCAAAAATATTCCTCTTTCTCAAAGACTTACCAACATAAACTCAGTAAGAATTTCTTCGCAACTTTCCTGATATTGCAGCAAGCTGCTGTCAGCAATGCATTCAGCTTTAGGATCCTTGAAATGCTTGATCACAATTCACTAGTACAGTAGAAAATCCTTTAGAAAAACATGATGGTAAAAAAATTGAAATAAAAATAAGAGCATGAGATCAGGTAGTCTTCATAACTCAGCAGGCCATGAAAGTGAAAGAAAATAAATTATTTCAATTTTTTTCACATCTTAGATCTTCACATCTTTCACATCATATAATAACCAGATGCAAGACATGTTTTTGCTTGCATTATTAATTTTTTCGTCTACTGCTTCTCCACTTAACTGATACACCACACAATGCCTTCTACACCAAAGTGAAAATATATTGAAATAACATAAATCTTTATTTTAGTTATATATTTTTAATTTAGTTTTATGAACAATGAGATAAAGATGTCTCACAGTGGCTACTTTTTAGCCAAATCTTTACACAGTGAAAAGCTATGGCAAAGAATTCAATAAAATAAAATAAAATGATTTCTATGAATTTCAGTTACAGAAATTAGGCCACAGAATCTGACTGTCTTCTTCACAAAATCCTAGATAGAAAAATATTCAGTATAAAATTTCAATCTGGCTTTTGGATGACCTCTTCAAAGATAAGGAAGGTGGGAGAGTTTGGTAAGGAATAAGCAAAATCATTCTGTGTGTTTTTAACTACTTGAATGTGTATGATTTGTACCTATGTTTGATTTTGAAGTTGCAGACTTCATTTGAATAGTTTCACATAAAATCTAATTCTATAGAGTTTTATGACAAGAATTACTAGGTAAGATGGTAAGCATGTAGTATTGCAAAGTAAGAGCAAGATTTTTAGTCCTTGATTATAAAAGTGGAAGCTGTAGTGGGAACGATGTATACAAGAAATTGTTATCCTCTTGATTTCTCGGTGAAGCCAATTACTTTCTACTTTTGGAAAAGTAGAAACTAATTCTATGCTGGCAGGTAATTGTTCCTCCCTGCTCACACATCTATTCCTGAATTATTTTATCTGAGTGTAAAGTTGGCTTTCCTTAAGCTAAAACAAGAATCCTTGTCACTGATTTCCTATTCACTGGGCTGTTACTCTCTAAAGAGTCAGTATTTGCAATGATTTGGTACAAGACAAAAATTAAATAAAAAGACTCAGCTTGTGTCCATTCCATGTATATTAATTTCTAAACTTCCTAGGGATTTCTTCTGGAAATGACCCTTGATGGAAAAACTTGATGGTATGTTAGCCTCAGCCAAAAACTGTATGATGAAGCTGCTCAGTCCCCCCACACCCCTCTGCAGTGGGGTGAGGAGAATCAGAAAAACGTAAAAAAATTGTAGTTTGAGATGATAATAGCTTAATAATTGAAGTAGAGTAAGATTATATAATAATAGTTATTATTTATTACTATTTTTATTATTGTTGTTGTAATGGAAAGGAGAGAGAGGGAGAAGGAGAGGAACAAACCACAAAAATAAACAAATTATACAATTACTCATGACCAATGACTCCCCAGTCTGTCGTCAAGCAGTGATCAGTGACTGAGATAATTCTCCCCAGTTTATCTACTGAGCAAGACATTCTACTACCTGGAATACTTCTTTGGCCACTGCAGGTCACCTGTTCTGGCTGTGCTCCCTCATGGCTTCTTGCATCTTCTTGGTGGCAGAGCAGGGGAAAATGAAAAACCTTAATTTTGACTAAGCACTACTTCCAGCCCCTAAAACAACAGAGTATTTTCAACATTATTTTCATATTAAATCCAAAATGCTGCATTGTGGCAACTACTAAGAAGAAATTTACCTCTATTTCAGCTAAAACCAGGACACAGTGGGTTTCAGTGCAAAGGAGTCTTGGTCTGCAGAATAAAATAAAAAAACTTAAAGTTTATCTTAGAGTCACAGAATCATCAAACTTGAAAAAGTTCTCTAAGTTCTTTGAATCCAACTGCTATTGTACCAGAAATGTAGATTTACTTCTGCTCTGTAACTAATCTCTAGATTTAGCTCCATGGATTTCATTAGCTCTCTGCTCTCTGCATGTTTATAGAATTCAATGTAGAGCTGTTAATAAGTTTTACTGCCATGTAGAAGAGAAATAGTTGCTAGAAAAAATGCTTCACTTCCATTGCTCCTGTGCCAGCAGGAGATAGAATTGGTGTGATCACATAAAGTTTGTGACACTTTCTCTTTGCCCTAGGAGTCATTGGACTACTGGCAATGTATGCCCTCTTGACAGTGGTTCCCCTGCACACTGTGCTAAGATTATGGAGGCCACTGGAATTTCTCCTCTAATAATTAAAATATAAATAATGTGAAGGCAAAAGGGCTGGCTGGTTCTGTTGAGATTCTGCATGTCTCACTGAAGACATAACTGGAGGGCAAAAGGAAGAAAGTGTCCCTTCTTCTTTGCAGATCTGTGGTAAGGTTACTGTGGACTGTGAAGAAGAAAAGTATAAAGCCTGACTTTGTCATTTAGGTGTGAATGTGACTAGAGGGCATGAAGCTGCAAATGCCATCCCTGTCGGTAACTGAAAGAGAAGTACAAAACACTGACATCACAAAATCCCCAAGGGAGAAAATTTTAGGCCCTTGATGCTGTTAAACTCTGTCTGCCTTAGCTTTTATTTTACTACAGACCTAGTCAGTTTGTACGTTTGAAAGGCATTACCTTTCTGTGTTCCTCTCTTTGTAATGTCCCATCTGTAAAAAGATACCACCCCAGAGTAAGTTTAATTTCTTCTTCCACATTTTCTCCTTCAATGGTCACAATTCATTTTATTACTGGTAAAATTCCAGCTCACAGTATGCCACACTGGCTGTTTTTCAGAACAGTTGCCTTCCTTAGAGAAAGGAGGAGGGACTGGGAAAAAAAAGGGGGAGGAGGGAGAAAAAGAGAAAACAATCTAGATGCAATTATGAGTGACCTTGCAATACTGAACAGGCATACTCTACAGGATCAATAGCCAGACAAGTTTCTGTGACAGATCCAATAAAAGGAAAAAGCAAAGGTGTGGGGGAGGAAGCCAAGTAGATTAAAAAAGAGAGATAATGGTACTACTACTATAAAGGTGCCAATGTTCTGATACAAGTTTTGAGGCAGAAATTTGATTCACATGAAAAGTGACAGCTGTTGTGGCTTTGGCCAATTAAATGATGAAAAATGAAATAATTTTATGCTCTGTCTGGTATATGACAAGGTACTTGAACACCAGGCAGCTAGGTGAAAACAATGAAGTACATAATTTTTTACTGCAGAACTAGAATTTTCCCCTTCTTTTCTTTCTTTCTTTCTTTCTCATTTATTTCACTCCTTCTTCCTTTCTTTCTTTCTGCCTTTTTTTCCTTTTATTTTTTCCTATACATCTTGCTTTTTACTATTTTCCCTTTCTCTTCTTAAGGCAAATAATTGTGGATAGAACATTGTGATAGATAATTGTAGCTGATAAAATTAAAAGAGAAGCTTCAAAACTTTAAACACTCAGCCCCCATTTGGGTCTTTTATTAATTTGTTGTTAATCATGCTTAATAAAAGTTTTGTGTCTCTGTACACAGACATCCATAAGAAAGATCTCTGAGTTTTGAGGAATTTTTTTTTCTCCCCTGTGTAAACAAAAGCAGATGAATTTTGGAGTTTATTACCTCCTGCTAGACTTCCTTCAAAAAAGAAAGGGACAAGCTATCAAATTTTATTCCCCTTTTACACCTAAATATGTTCTTAGTTTCTGAAATTTCCTTTTAAGTAAGGAACACAAGATGGTAAGGTATAGAACATATGTAACTATTATTGATCAAGTCTAGACTTCCTGTGTTTCATATTATTCTCATTGATCTCTCTCCATTGTCTCTCATCCCAACTTTCAGCCTCAGTTTTTGCTAAGAACATACATACAATGTGGATACATTCCTTTTGAGGACTGCATTTTTGAATACTGGATGTGCCTGGACACTGACTCTGTAAACAATTGTGATGGAGAGCAGCCACATTAAGGACACTATTCTTCTTATTCTGGATGTGTTATACAATACATTTATTTCACAAATAACTTTTCAGACACGTCAGACTATATTCACCCTTTCTTCCCCAAGTGTAGTAACAGTAGAATTCACTGTTTAACTCATTTAAAGGAAATACCCCTCTTTTGCACTGACTGCTCAGACTTTGGTGCAATGTGCACAAGACAATAATCCTTCTTAAGAACATACTTATACAGTGATATTTAGAAGCTTGCTAAAGTGAAGGAATCACGTTTTTCTTGTTTTATACATTTTCTTGTTGTTTCTTGTTTTATGCGTTTCAGCTTGTCAGTGGAACAATATTTGTCCTACTGTTCATTTTCCAAATCTTGCCACAATTTTTGTCTCTGATATTCCCTAGACAATACTGAAAGCTGTATTTGAGCTTTAACAT
Source organism: Parus major (assembly GCF_001522545.3). Classification (NCBI taxonomy): domain Eukaryota; kingdom Metazoa; phylum Chordata; class Aves; order Passeriformes; family Paridae; genus Parus; species Parus major. Next base: position 29,437,003 of record NC_031799.1, on the reverse strand, counting down.
CTATTAATGTACCTCTTATGCTCTCCTACAAAAAAATTAAAAAGTCAGCATCAAAATGAACCAAACAGTAATCTCAGCCAAAACTGAAAAAATCCAAACCACAAAGAAACAATCAGAAAACAACTGCATTTAAATCATGTTCAAAACCATGAAAAAAGGTTGCACCAAGAAGAAACCACTTAGAAAGGTAATGTACCATTTATTAAAAGAAACAAGCAGTAGTGTAAAGGTATTAATAGTACTTTGCAGTTTTTAATGAAAGTAACACACAAATGAGTGCATAATGATAAAATATCTCCCGTTTGCACTTCTCTAAAGATTCTGTGGTATGCTGTTCTATGCAGTGTAATGTTGACACTAATTATAAAAATGCTAACAAGTTTGAAATTTGGGACACTTGTGCAAAAAATTATGATTTAAGGAATTATGGACGCTGAATGCGAGAAATCAGGCAGAGAGAACAGTGTCTGTGTGAAACCAAATCATATAACTTTCTCACACTGGCCTGAGAATGTGGCCAGAGAAATCATAAGGAGGAATCCAAGCAGTCCTTAGAGAAGGAAAACAACCTTTGCAGGTGTTGTTTGTTGCCTAGTTATTTACTTGTATTTCTAACTGTTCAGCGATGGTGATATCTTGGTTTGATGACCAATGAAAGCTTTACCTTTTCTGACCTTCTTGGAACTGTCTATGAAAGAAGATCTGGAAGAATAAAACTTGCTCTCTTATGCAACCCAGCTAGAGAGTCTGTGTCATCATTTTGCTGTTCCTAATACAGTGAGACAAGGAACGGTGATGAAATTGTGTCTTTTTTTCAAAAATAGGTTTCTCACTTCTTGCAGAATATTAGTTTTAAATGGAAAGGTTTTGGAACTTCTGTAGTCCCAAATATGTTCTTAGTGCTGCTGGGCTATTCTTGGTTTTAAATTGCTTTTTGTTTTCTTTTGTTCTATAAAACCAGTGTCTCTGCCTTTCCCCTTCTCTTGGCAGCGTTTTTTTCAGTGCTTGCAGAATTAAGATTTCACACCGAAGGGACCTCATGAAAGTATTTGCCTCATGTACATGAGGCAATGTTCTATAACTGAAGTAAAACCATCTCTGTTTCAGACTTTGGCAATCCTACAGGCCTATGAAAGGACAGATGTGTTGTCTCCAAGGATTTAAACATCTATTTTCATCTATTTTGGGGTTCTGTTTTCTTGTCCTTTGTTCTCAAGCACCATTACAGAGATAGAAATTTCATGTATCTGAAAGGTTCAGGTGACTGTACTAACTATTGAGTCCCACCTGATGGGAAAAGCAAGGTCCATGCAGAAGTAATTTCCAGAAAAAGATTAAGTCAGAAATTGGCTGGAGAAAGGAAAGAGAAACAGGCTGAGGCTTGGTTTCACTTATCTCTTGTACACCATAACACAGTCAATAAAGTGTGGACAATAGGAGATCTTTATTTTCTGTTCACTTTTTACAGAAGATCTTATCCAAAATGAAGCTTTTTTATTATTATTATTCTGTGCATAAAGATAGCACTTAGGGTGCAGGAAAGCTACACCTCAATCTGGGAAATGATTTAAAACATATAGGTAATAGATAGCTGGTGGTTCACTGCTACATCTGTATTGCTTCCTTCAAAGTGGATCAAAGGCTGAGGTTGGTCCTGAACAAGATGAGACTGTAAAATCTGTTTGCTGGAGTGGCCTTCCTGGGGTTTCGGGAAACTATTTATTAGAATTGCACCAGTGAATTCAATAGGGCTCAGGAGAATTGCTGCTACCCTGTGCAGTTCAACCTCTTCCTGGTAACACCTTAATTATCTCAGCTAGAGATGATTTACACCTGAGGAACAAAAATATAATACTTTAAAAAAAAATTACCTCTGTCCCATTTTCTTAAATTGCAGCAAGCTGCATCAACTCTGATTCTTTGCAGTATATCCTTCCTAACACTTTTCTTTCCAAACACTTGAAACTACCTGAAACTATTGGTTTATTCTAGTAAAAAGTAAAACAAAACAAAAAAGAGTAAATATTAAAAATTTTACTTTTTGTGTTTCAAATGATCTCCTGACTTTGGTCAGGAAATACCATTTGTTTAGGTATGCAAAAATTTACAGATTTCTCACTCTAGCTCCCTACAAGAATCTGCTCCTCAGCCTTTGAAATTTATCATAGACATTACCTGCTATTGGAGAAACACCTGAGATTGTTTCTCTTCTTTTCTGGTAGCTCAGCCACATGGGTGAAGAAAACAGGAACTTCTATCAACATAACACTCTACAGTCAAATCCTGTTTGCTGTTAGAACAGCCTGAAATGACAGGTTCCTTTCCAAAAGGAAGAAATAGTCATAAATAGTCAGAAAATGATGTTGATACAGAATTAAATCTTGGCTTCTAATGTTGTCCCTTAATACATTCTATGTTTTGAATTTTGTACACAGTATAAAAATGACTAATGTTTTTTTGGTTTTTTTTTTACTTTTGTCAGAAATAAAGAGAAGGTGCATGACATAACTTCTTTGTAATTCTTCATCAGGTATGAGTTTTGTGGTATAACCTTTTATTGTGTATCTGCATCTCATTGATTGTCTGTTATGAACACATCTCTATTCTCTTCAGATGATGTGTTTGTGCAGAGCTGGCAATATGAGTCCTTCATTCCTGAGAAGTTGAACCAGAGATCTCAACTATGTTAAGTAATGAAACGAGAGAAGTGAAGTATTACAAAAGTGTTTGCATTTTCCCTGTTTTAATGACTGCAGTTTCTTTCCTTCCTCTCTACAAAATTAGCAAAGTATATATGCCCTATTGAGAATGTATTATGTATTAGATCTATAATTTTGAGTATCAACATTTGGCATTGGCAAATTAGTTACTGTGCTCAAATTAAATTATAAGGGTAAAAAATATAGAATATCTCCTTATAACTGAAAATTTTAGGAAGGAATTTTCTTTAAGAGTACTTCTATATCTAATTGGTAATGAGGCAAGAGCAAAATATACCTTTCAGATACCTTTTAGATTTCGTTTTTTTTCTTTTCCCCTGTTCTTTCCCTGTCATAAATGAAGAGAATTAAAATCCAACAAACCAAAAAACAAACAAACAAACAAACAAATAAAAAACTGCCCAAACCAAACAAAAAAATTTAAAACACCACAAAATATACAAAAGCAAACCACCCAAAACTATAATCTAGCAACAGACTGGTACATGAAAGGAATTGATTTTGATATAAACCTGTTTTGCAATTTCATCCAATTAAAATCACCTCTACAATATGTATCCAAAACCATAAAAATTAGAAACATCCATTCAAATTATTATATTAGATTTTCAGTTAACGATATCAGTTCTGAGTATGAATATGTATTGGAAAAAACTTTTGTCTGATTAAAATGAGGAAGATATTTTGTGTGGAAATACTACTTTCCCAGTACATGGAGAAAATAGTTCAGTGCTTTCAGATGTTTCCACATATTCAGATACTTCCCAAAAATGCTGAGATATGAAACAGAGGTGCAAAAAAAAATATAGCAAGAAAAATTATTACTCTTATAAGGATCTTGAGGTATATATATATATAAAAGGCACCATTGGATGCAAGTACATATGGAGATCTCATGTGATATAATAATATATGTCCATCTGTATATTAAACCTTGTTCTTTATTTTCAGTTATGACAATGAGAATGAGACAGCAATTTAGACAAAATTGCAGAATTATGACAGATAATTTACAGGGGATTGTTACTGCATTTTTGTAACACAGAGTGGAATCACTGGTTATTAAGTTGTCCTGCCATCCTTTCCAGCAGTGATTTTAAATAATTTATAGAAAGTATGCTATAATCAAACACCGTGAGTTGGACAGTAGAGTAGTGGCATTTGTCTTTATAAAATAATTTCCTTATTTATTATTTCAACTTAAATACTTAATCAAAAATGCAAGACCAGTATTGAGGAATATCTAAGAAACAAACTTTGCAAAAATTGGGTATATTCATGTGTCCCAAAGCAGGATTAACTATACTTCTGCAGAGAGTTGTTAATATTAACTACTATTAAAGTAATAACTGAAGTTTCCTTAACCCCTGCAAGAAATGTCTTGAGTTATCTTGACCTCTAGGAGCTTTTCCTCACTTTTTTGCCTTTCTCTTGGTGTTGTGGTGCTGTTTCATTTTATACATGGACACAAAAAATAATTTTCACCCAATCTAGCAATATTCTTCACTTCTAAATACATACCAGAAGATCTGTCCCCAACTTTCTAACTTTTTCTCAAAAGGATGGAAGGGAGAATCCAACAAAGAAGAGAAAAATTATCAGAAAATACATCTAAAAAACTTCCACAATTGGACTCAGCATCTCAGTTTATGGACAAGAGAGTTTAATTTTGCATGCCTTTTAGTTTGTAATTTTAGATTGTTAATTCATTATAAAGTTTGACCTGCTTTAACAGACTGTGTTAAATTCACATTCCTGTTTTTCCAAACTACAAATCTAAAAATATATAGTTGGATCTGACTGACGTTAAATATAGACACCTATCTTTATTTTTGTAAATGTTACACTTTTATTAATTATATTTCCATTATAACTTCTTCTTCCCTCCCTTGTCCTCCCCTTCCTACTCTCTCATCCTCCATGCTCTCCTTTCCCTTTCCCTTTCCCTTTCCCTTTCCCTTTCCCTTTCCCTTTCCCTTTCCCTTTCCCTTTCCCTTTCCCTTTCCCTTTCCCTTTCTTTTCCCTCCAATATAATTTTAATTGTTTTGCAAGCTTTTTTCAGATTTTCTGAAGTTAATGTTGTAAGTATATGCTTCATTTAACTCTCTATGTCACTGCATAGTAAGAGACTTAGCTAGCTTCCTGAAAAGTCTTAAAGAAGGTATCCCATTATTCTAACGTGGACCTGTTTCTAACTAATACACACACTTTTCCTGCCTCTGCTTGTTTACAGAAAAGATGTGCTTGTGTCCTCCTGGCTTTCTTAAGGCTCTGTATATGGGTACTCTCCTACATGCCTGTTGGAAAGTCTGAAAGCAGAGAGCTGGAATACAGAGAGGCTTTGGTATTTCATTAACTCAGGATGCTTCCCTTCTGGAGGCCATATCTTTCAATCCAATATGAATCCTCCTCACTAACAATTTTACACAGAGACAACACTCATAGCTGGCTTTTGTTTAAGCTGAGAAGCCATGTCAATGTATTGCTATTTCTCTCCACACAGGTCAGATTAAGATGTATAAGGAGATTTATCTTTTCTTCTGTCTTCTTTTTCAAAGGGGAATAAGATGGGAATTTAATGCTAACTGTAGTGACAAAGCTGGTATTTTCCTGACACTACATAGGGCAGATCTACAATAGGTCACTGCCATCAATAAAAACACTACTTTTTGTGACCTAATAATTTTACACATTGAGTGAATCAAGAAGTTATTTCTCTTTTTCCAGTGCTTTGGTAAAAGAAAAAATAAAAGGGATGTTTGCTTTGTTTTGGGTTGTGGGTGTGGGGTAATTTCTGGGGGGATTTATTTTTTTTTCCTCCACTATTTTTCAATTTAGTGATCTCTGAAATACTATGTTAAAATTATATAGTCCAGTCAATCATTTGAGAAAAACTCCTTTGCCCATTTTTATGAAAGTATTGGTATATTTATGCTCAGAAATCTTATTTGAAATAGCCTTTCTAAACTGATTTTTGTTGTATGACAGCACTGCTCAAATATACTACTTTAATTTCCTATTTGTCACCTAAAAACAATTTAAGAAGAAGTGTGTGTGTAAATATATTTTACCAATACATAAGTAGGTATGTAGATTGAGTAATCTATTTCATACATTTTATATATATATAAAAAAATCCTTTATTAAATCTATCTATCTATCTATCTATCTATCTATCTATCTATCTATCTGTCTCTGTCTGACTATCTGTCTATCTACCTATCTACCTATCTACCTATTTATCTATCTTTCTGCCATATTACCTATGTACTTACCACTATGCCTGCTTATCTATATGTCTATATATCTATATACTTGTATAATTATCAATATCTTTATAATGCAGATATTCCTTCTGGGATCAAGAGAAGAAAGCTTAGTTTGTTCCTTTTGAGAACTGAAGAATATGAGAGGAAGAGATAAGGCAGATAAAGCAGATTCTTTTAATGTGTAACATATTTACTTTCTGCAATTAACTTAAAAATTCTTAGACATTAGTTCTGATTTTTATTATTAACATATTCAGTTTCACCTAACCTCAAGGGAAAAAATAAGCCACCATTTTACTATTCAGTGTATTTTGATTTCAAATAAATTTTACTTATACTGTGCAAAATTATAAACTCTGCAGTGAGTTCCCAAATAAATGGTGAATGTGGAGGCTAAGCACTTACCTGTCATATTTGAGAAGTTATGGAAGTCTGGTGAAGGTCCCACTGACTAGGTAAAGGATAACTATAACTCTTTAAAAAAGAGGAAAAAGAAAGATCCAGGATATTACAGGTCTGTCAGTCTCATCTCTGTGCCTGTTAGGTCAGATCCTCCTGGAAACTATACTAAGACATAGAAAATAAAGAGACAGTGACAGTCAACATAGCTTCACTAAGGAAAAATTCTATCTGAAAAATAAAGCAAGCTGTTGCAATGGAGATGTACTTCTGGTGAATAGGGAGGAACAACTGATCCATCTGTTTGGACTGATGCAAAGCATTCAACACTGTCCCACAAGACATATTTGTCTTTAAATTTGAGAGACAGGAGTTCGACATACGGTTCAATTGGGGGACCATAGGAAGCAGCTGGCGGGAGTTGCAGTCAGCAAGTCGATGTTCAGGTGGAGTTGAGTGGCAAATGCTATTCCTCAGGTATTGGAAGTGGTTTGGTTTGACATCTTCATTGGTGACATGGACAGTGAGATTGAGTGCATCCTCAGTAAAGCTGTCAGTGACACCAAGAGGTGTGGTGTCAGTGGCATGCAGATGTGCCATCCAGAGGAACCTTAACAGGCTTGAGAGGTAGGCCCATGAGAAGGCATATCATAAAATTCAGCAAGGACAAGTGCAAGGATGCCCACAGAGGTGATCAGAGGGCTGAAGTACGTCTCCTATGAAGACAGACTGTGGGAGTTTGTGTTGTTCAGCCTGGAGAAGGAAGTCTTTGTGGAGTTCTCATAGCACATTCCAGTACCTGAAAGGGATTTAAAGTTGGAGAGGGACATTTTACAAGGGCCTGTAGTGATAGGACAGGTTGTAATGGTTTTCAACAGAAGATGGTAGATTTATATTAGGGACAAAACCATTCTATGATTGTGTGATTATGCAAAAAATTGCTATAATGATTTTGTGAAATCAGTGGTAAAAAAAATGATACTGTGGTAACAAATAACAGGACATTAGGAAGCTAATCCATTCATAGTGATCAAATATTGGCCCTCATCTGTTCCGAAAAGGAGAACTTTAAAACACAACCTGAGATTAGGAATAGAGTGATCTGGTCTTGGTGTCAGAAGTAATACAGATGAGCTCACTTTCCAAGGCTGGGAGAAGAATCTACATTCACAATTTACTGTGCAGTTTGAGAACAGGGAATATAGCCCTCACATCCTTTCCAGATGGCACTGAAGGCTACAGCCTTTAATCAAAGCAGTACGTGGAGATTGAATAGTGAATTTTGATGCTGCCAAGTTGTGTTCTCTTGATCCATGTAATGACTAGCAATGTAATCTTTGTGCCAATGAACAAATTCCAGCCAGCACAGACAGAGGACAACTTTCTATTCCTCTAATAATCCACTGAACATGTTGCTAAAGAAAATATGCTGTAAAGAGTGGTTTTTGTTTCAGGAAAGTTTATGTATATTTCTAATGTTGCTAATAACATGCAGTCCCTATCTCAGACTAAGCTCTTATTTTTTGTCTTGATCAGAATTTAGTGTCTTCACAACTGTAGTAGTATTACTAAGTTTTATGCAATAGTTGAGGTTTCTATGCAATTGTCGTCTCACAAATGAAGGAAAACTTTTTAAGAGCTGCCGAGTATAAGATTTTAATCTCAAATTCTTATCAGACAGGTTTTTAAAATGAATGGAAGACTGTTCTGCAATCTCCAACAATGATGTCTAGATTCTTCTGTTATTAAAGGATACTCAATGCCTTTGTTTTCAAATCCAGAAAAACAGTAAAGCCCTTTCAGATTCATAAATCTTGGTAATTTATCCTGAATGAAAGCATAACCCAAATCTTATTTATTTGAGAGGAACAAAGTTACCTATGGGAATAGATCCAGACAATGTGCATTTCGTATTAGGTGATTCAAAAAATTTCAGGAATAGACAGAAAATTTCTAGGAACAGTTTCCATGAATGCAAGGTATCTCTTCATGACAGCAGTTCAGCATAATATCAAAGCATGAGCTTAATTTTAAGTTCATGGTCCATGCTGAAAAGTCTTGAACTTTAACTATGAGGTTATTGATATAGAATAGTGAAAAGCAATAAAAAGGTGGTTTTAATCTCACATAAAATTATAAATCAAAACTTATTTAAATTATCTGAACAGCTAGTAACCAAGGTTTGATGGTATTTAATCCTATCCTGAACAGAAAAACGAGAATTTAATATTAATGATTATAATAGTGTAGACATCTTTCTCAAAATACATAAGCTCTTTAAATGTGAAACATTGGAAAGTTCTCAATGCTAATACAAATGTTAATATAAACAAAAGCATGATTGAAATGTGACTGACAGGCTTTGCTTATCTTATATTTATTTGACCAAAACACTCACTTGGCATGATATACTCAACAAAGATTTTACCAAATCTGTGCTCTTGTATTCCTGAAGGTATAAAGATTTTTTTTTCTCCAAAATTATAAAATTACAAGATCATGTGTGCTTGCAGACATCAATTATCCAGTGTCCTTGAGTAATGTTGAAAATTGCAGTCAAATATTATTATGCATAAAGAATCTCATTCATAATTGCTGTAGACCACGGTAGGTTCACTAAGAATGCTGTCCTTTTGATATTAGATTTTGGTACAATTCAAATCAAAATAATCAAGTTGTTCAGTTTCTTAAAAAACTCTAAACCCATTGTATTTTAGAAACAAAATAGAACCCCCAGATTTTTAGCCTTTTTTTTGACAAAATTGTCATTCTTTTTATTTTTCTAAAGATTCACTAGAGTTGTGCTTGCTTTCACTTCTGAATTAGTTAGTTTCAGATTTTAAAATCTGGAAACACTTCTACATTACGTAGTGATTAGAATATAGGAGACTATGCAGCAAGTCAACAGTTTCTGTTTGGAACCGTTCCACTTCCTTGAAATCTTAAACACTGTAATAGTCATCCAACTGAGTACCACAATTAGCTCTGCAGTAAGACTATACCACAAATGAACCAGCTAAGTACACTTTCTTGCTCCAGTGCAAACAGAAGAAATTAATACAAACTGGATATTTCAGAAAATAAGCAGTTTGCTGACTGTGGCATTCTCCAAAGTGACATGAAGATACCAAATTTCAATTTCATATGCTGAAAATTAATGATCTTCGCCAGGAAATGCTTAGACAAAGAGAATTTAATTTGCTTTGCTCTTCCTAGAAGTGCTCAAAACCAGTAACTCCTGTTAAATTTTTCTCCCTCCAAAAACATATTTAAAAAAAAATATTTAAAAATTAAAAAATCAGTATTTAAATAAATATTAATGTAGTTTGGATTAATTTGAATATATTTTTAAAATTTTCCCCATTAAGTGATGAAGAGACCCCTGGTTGCTTACATTGTCCTTTTAACAGCTTAATCAGTCAAAGGATACCAAATATACTTGGAGCTCCACTCTCTGGAATACAGACCACATGATGCATAGGGCTTTGCCTGAGATTTATCTTCCACTATATGTTATTTGATTTGAAGTCTGGTCTGTGCCTTTAGCTTTGTAGTAACCTTTCTCTCCTATTTGCCTTTCTTACATTTCATTTGTGGTTTTGTGCTGGCTTTGTGTAGAGGGTGTTTGGCTCTGCGTACATGTCGTGTGGGTTTTGGCTGTGTGTTTTGCTTCTGGTTTTGCACCTTTGTGATGTTTTTGTAAATAAGTCTTTTCATTCCAATTGATATTTCAGAAGTCTGAGACATAGAGATCTCTATCACTTTATATATCATGATGGCTAAATAACTGATAGTCTCTTTGTTACCATTTAAAACTTCTTTCCATTAATCATATGTTTAGAATAGCTTTTTTTATTTTGGTCAGCTGTGTCCAAACTCATATTACAGTACCTGTTTCTCAATGCTGATAGTTTTTCAGAATATGTGCTTGTTGACCTGATGGTACTTTGAGAATGTGATGTCCCATGCAGAATTCATGCAAAGACTACACAAAACATATTTATCTACCAAAAAAAAAAATAAATTCTTAATTAGAAATTTAAGTACCTGCTTCTTCTTTATTGCATACATGTACAAAGCTATCCTCTACTTTTCTTTGAGTGCATCTACTTTCTGAATATGAATACCATTCAGGACATGGGTTTTAAGTGGAATTCTAGTACTTATTATTTAGTATTTAGTAGCTGGATCCAGCACCCTATACTTTATCATGAAAAAATTGCACTCCTGTTAAACTTAGTGCTAAACAAGGAGTTACCATCGTATTAAAATCCAATAAAACATGCATCACATTGGGAAAATATGGACAGGGTAAGTAATTCACGATATTGTAGCACAATAGCTACAAAAATATCAGTGGAATGTGAGAGGAAAAAAACAACAAACAATGTGGATAATATATCCATTTATGAAAAGACTTGCTCTTTGCCATCCTTTTAAGAAATTTGTATTACACTTCTGGCTGTTAATCAGAACTGAATAGAGGAAGTCCTTGTGGAAGAAATGTTAAGATACATGCAAGGGGAGCTGGACTAGCTTGAGAAGTGGTTCCATTCATTCAAACTTCATGAAGTTTGACAAGTCCAAGTGCAAGGTGCTGCCTCCAGGTTCAGACAATCCCTGTAACAAGTATAGACTGGGAGAATACTTCACTGAGAGAAGCCTTGTGCAGAAGATCTTGGGGTTTCCACAGCTGAAATGCTGGAAATGAGTTGGCAGTGTGCACTTGCAGCCTGGAAGGACAACCATATCCTGGGCTGCATCAAAAGAAGCGTGGCCAGTGAGATGAGGTAGGTGATTATCCCTCTCTGTCCTAGGTTCCCACCTGGAGTACTGTGTGTAGGTCTGGGGCTCCTCACATCAGAGTGATGTGGATTTGCTGGAGAGAGTCCAGATGATGCCCATGAAGATGATCAGTGGGTTGAAGAACTTTTTATATGAAAATAGGCTGGGAGAGATGGAGTTGTTCAGCCTGTAGCAGATAAGGCTTTGGGGATACCTTATTGCAGCCTTCCAGTAACTAAAGGAGGCTTTTAAAAAGGAGGAAGAGTATCTTTTTACAGGCCCATAGATATAAGACAAGGAGGAATAATCTTAACCTTGAAGAAGAGTGATTTGGATTGGATATCAGGAAGAAATCTTTATTCACAGGGCAGTGAGGCACAGGAACACGTTATCCAGAGATGTTGTGGATGCTCCATTCCTGTAAGTCTTCAAGGTAAGGCTGGACGGACCACTGAGCAACCTGATCTAGTGAGTGACACCCCTGCCATTGCTAAGAGAGTTGAAACAAAATGATTTTTAAGGTCTTTCCCACCCAAATAATGCCACAATTCTGTGGTTCTTTACTAAATACATATACTGTCACAAACTTTACTGTAGTTAGACTTTTGATCTAAGTTCATATTGAGAAGCAGATAAGCAGTGTTTTGTTAGTTACAGATACATTTTACAAGCATAGGAAAGAATTGGCTGAGTTGTTTTTTTTTTTGCAGTGCACTGCTGATTAACATAAAACAAAATCATGAAGCTCAAGAAAAATATTTCACAGGAAAGGATGTGAGTTCTCATATGAAGTGAGGACTTCCTCCCTAAGCCTTCGAAGGTCTTCTTTGCCACTTCCGGATACTTGCATCTTTTAAGAAAAGACAGTTTTAGCATAAAATGGAACAAGATTGCCCATGAGAAACATGAGAAACTGCAATCATGCAGTGATCCAACTGAGCCAAAACCTGACATTACCTATGCTACATTTTCAAAAATTCATAAAACCATAGTATCATTGAAGTTGGAAAGAACTTCTAAGAGCAGAGAGTCCTACCATTAACTAACTGCTACAAAGTTCCATTTACCACCTCCCTGAACTCAACATCTACCCTTCTTTTAAATACCTCCAGGGGTGGTGTCTTAACCACTCCTCTGGGTAGCTTGTTCCAATGCATGACAACTATTCCCATGATGAAAGTTTTCCTAATGTCCAAATGAAACCCTCAAAACTGTATGGTTAGAGAGAGAGCAGAAGAAGATAGTATTAGCAGGTATGAGAATAGATTGAACATGATTTGTCCTCAATAGCATGTTTTTCGCCCCAGCCAGGGTAAGTGACTATTTCAAGCAGTTATAATGTCCTTGGTGAGCCTGGGGAAAATCATGTGCCTTATATATATATATATGTATTTAGCTATAAATCTAAATTAATCTTGTTCAAATCAATGGGATCCATTAATAATGACTTAAATGTGAGAAATATCTGGCTTGCATACACTGCAGTCACATGTTAAATGAATCATAAACAAGCAACAGAATTCTGATCTTCATATTTTGTTCCTTTCCCTGTTTTCAGCAAATCAAAATATGCCATCAGAAAAAAAAGTAAATATTTGCTCATTTTCAGAAAAATCTTAGAATTTCTTTTTTCCATTTTCCTATTACAGAATCCCAAGTGAGCTCTTGTGACAGAACCTTTACAGCATTTCACTAAAAAATGTAAACTATATCCTTGAAAATAGTGCATCTGTAGTTCTAATTATCAAGAGCAATAATAATGAAAATGATCTCTTACTGAAACACCAAAAATTTTAAAATGGCACTGAAGAGAACCAGAACCCCAGCATGTTAATTAATATAACCCCCATTAAATCAATATAAAAATCAAATTTTTTTAAAAAAGTTAACCCTATTCAATCTCGTCACACTTTTTTTTTCTTTGAAAAAAACCACTGAGTGACTCTAAATCTCTTCTCTTTTAAATAATTATAACTGAGATAACAACATGACCTAGAAAGATTTCAAAGCATATATTTTTGCTTTAAAATAGTTAATGGTTGTAGCATGGGTAACATAAAGTTGATGACCATTACTTTGACTGCTCAGTTTTATTTTTCTTTATATTATGAGACAAAATTAAAATTTCAGAGATAAGAGAAATTATTTATGAAATGTAAAAAGTGAAGGACTTTTTAGAAGAATACTTTCATTGTAAAGTCTTCTAATTATTTTTTCTAGTATTGGATGTGTGTCATTTAAAATGATATGATCTGGAAGAATTCCTCATAAACATTAGGAAGTATTAAGTGCAAATATTTCACCTTTCGAAACCATTAGAATAGATTTCTATAGAGAAAACACACAATAAATACAATTTAAATGGAAAGCCTGAGTGATACATTATTTTCTAACAAAGAGATAACTTTCTTGCATGAAATGACACAAACTGGCTCAGTATGAAAACATCTGAAAGGACTGTTCTCACTCATATTACCTAATCTATATACCTTTTGGTCCAGAAATGTTGGCAAAGCCTTCCAGTTCTTTAAAATATATTAATTTGGTGCCATCTATTACCTACATCCTTTGGAGAGAAGTAAGGACATTGAACTTCTTCCAAGGCATTTTTTTAAAATTTCTTTCATAGAACTTCATGGATGATAAATTTGTAAAAATATATTGTAAAATTAACATATTTAATACCTTAATTTAGAAGGAAAAAACCTACTACAATAATCTCAGTCCTGAATTCTTTGAGTACACATAACTTCAAGAAACCTAAGTACTTCCATAACTAGATTTTACTTACAATATTAGGTGCAAACAGGGCCCAGGCACAAAGTGGCTGTGCTATGAGTGACCTCATTTTGTTTTCCATGGCTTTGGTTAATTAGCTCTTAGGACCCCTTCTGTTTTCCTTTTCTCTTAGAGTTTTTCAGCTGCCTATAACAAGAGCAAGGTTTGTTAAAATGGTCATGATTTACAACATCGTTAATATAATTTATACTACAATCCTCAAATATTTTATGATGGACCTGTCCTTTCTGATATAAGAGGAGTGAAAACATGAAAATGTCAAGATTTGACATGATAGTCTTTCTCACATAGCAGGTACCCAATGCTATTTTTGCTGAAAAATTTGGGAGTCTACACATAATGCACAATATAAGGGCATTTATTTTGGAAGGAATAATTGAGTGACGAGTATGGATTTGCTTAGATAATCATATGTGTACAACTGGCAAAAAAGAGATCCTGTTAAACAACTTTGCATTTTTGCAAAGAACCTGTATTCTAATATAAACACAAAGCAGTAGTGTTACTGCCTATTTATGAGCTATAGACTTGCTTCAGAGATGCAAATACACAATGCTTATACTTGATAGAAAACTGTTACTGAACCAGGTTTATAAAGCAGAAATTACGAAATGTACAAGGGAATAATTATTATTTAAAAAAAGTGGGAGGAGCAAAATCAATTGTTTTAATTGTTATTTGCTATCAATTATCTCTTGAAAAATTGTCATGGGGTGCTTTGTGGATCCTTGTTGTGGTTTAGGAATGGTGCTCCCCAGTTTTGTGCTCCCACTGAAACCCTCCAAACCATGTGCCACTCACTCACTAGCCATCCCTCTAGCTTTTCCTTCTGCAGTGGGCTTGAGAGGAGGATTGAAGGAACAAAAAAATTGTGTTAAGATAAGAATATTTCACTGGAAACAGCAATGAAATAAGAAAATTAACTGTAAAAGCAACAGTACCAATAACAAAGTGGACAAGAGGTGAATGTTTCACCCCTGATTGTTCCCCATCTGGAGACCAACAATATCTGAACTGCCACCACATTACTTGATCTGGAAGGGACCCCTTCTGCCATCCCCAAAAAATGGCATGAGGTAGTATGGAATAACTTCCAGGTCCTAGCCATGTCCCCTTCTTTCTGCTGCAAAAATTACCCTTGTTTTGGCCAGAACCAGTACAATTCTTCAATGTCTCATAAAAGCTAAACATCCAGTTTCCTCTAAAAAGATGGTAATAGGATAAGACTCCTATCTACCTTTTAGTGAGGCATGTAGGAATCTGACATTTTAAAGCTGTGAATCCCTTCACCATATATAACTGAAATTGAGCAACATATTATAAGTGTCATAGGATATGGATAAGTAGACATAAAGATACTAGGAATACACAAAATTCATTTTCTAGGGAAACAAAGCATTTTATGCAATACAACCTGTGTATTTGAAAGTATTGGCTTAGTAAGCAGCTCTCTTATCATTTCATCTGGGTTTTTTATACCTTCTTATAGAAATATGATGGATGATGTTTTGGGAGTAGGTGTTTCAATCTGGTCTGAAGAAATGACCTGATGAACTTACAGCATAATGAGTTTGGGTTTGAATACCTACTAAAGGTCTCTTCTCCAGCTCTTCCACAATATACAGAGGATATAAGTATTTTAGTAGGATTGCAAAGAAGGAAAACTGGTCTCTGTGTTTCAGAGAGAAAGGAGTCGGTAGTCCCCCACTGAAAGATGATATAAAAAAGTTCCCCATAGCAGTTGGTCAAACCTAAAGGTATTCCTGACTGTGACTCATCAGTCATTCACTCTTGCATCCTTACATCTGAATTCTAATGGTATTTAAAGGTTTTCCTTTACCCTGAAAACAATGATTTATTAATTTGAATATACAGAAAGTAGTCTCTTTGCCTTCTTTTCAGAATGTTGTCCTTTTAAAAGGACATTGCATTACTAGTGGTTTACAGGAAAGAAAGATATTTAAGCAGCCCTTTCCCACTGGACTCTAGATTTGCCTAAACTTTATACTACTGTAAAATCCATATAGATAAAAAATTGTTAATTAAAATGAACACTAGGTACACAATTATTAAGTATAAGTTAACACGAAAGAAAAGTAAGAACCACAGCTCCTGTTTTAATTCTTATTTGAGTGGGTCATGCCACAAAATATATATCTGTGATTCTGGGAAGGTTAACTTACTGGTGTTGTTGCAAATACATTATAATTCCTTGGTGCACAACTAAATCGAATGCATATTTACAAAAAATGCCCCTGATTAAGAAAGGAAAACGCTCTGGCCTCTAATTTCCTTTCTAAATTTTCTCATATTAATAAGAATAAGACATGAGACAGACTCTTTCACAATAGATAAAGAGGTTAACTGTCAGGGTTCAAGTCTACTGCCTAACTGGGAAGCCCTTAAAGGAGGAAGGACAAATTACTAGCCAGGAAATTCAGACTTGGTGATTGATTACTGGCATCAGGGTAGGACCCCATTTTAGCAGCAGACTTTCTGCATGCTAGGAGGAATTCTCTGGGTTTGTAAAGGTGGAGTGGGTTCAGTTATTAGCCAGTGATACATATTCTCTGCAGATGCTGAACTGTGGCCAGAATGTGTCCACTTCTCTAACACAATTTACTTTCCTAATGGGTTTTGGTGGAAAAAAAACCCACTTAATAAAAAACAGAAATAAAAGTCAATAAGTAGATATCAGAAGCAAAGACACAGTAAAGGAAGGAGTAAATTTGTCTTTAACCTTTGTAAGAGCAGGATGGCTGTAGGATGTTGACAAAAGCTCATAGCAACCCGCACCAAGTCAAATTATTAACAGAGAAATAACTAGCTGGGCTGTATGATTTATTGATGTGAAATTTCCAGAGAAGTTAATAAAATTATGGCCTAATAGAATTACCTCACTCTCTGTCTTTTCTTCTGGTTGACTGATATTATATCTCATTCATTTCTCACATAAAGAGAAATATATTAAATTTCTATAATGCATCTAGTAGGAAAGCTTTCCAAAAAGTATTAATTCATGAGGTACTCTATATGAAGAATGGAATGGTGACCATTTAAACAGCAGAAAAGAATTTTGAAAAATCAACCTACAAACTAACAGTAGCAGCAAAATACAAAACACGGCAGTAGAGGGATAATATATGTGAACATATTGCAATTACATAATTTGGACTTTTTCAAATCTAATCTTGGTTAATCTTCTGAAGAGTGTCAGTGTGTTTTTGAATATGACAAGTCATTAAGACCTCTGTTTCCTTAGCTTTTCAGAAGATCACTGGTATATTTTACTTTGTTGTGTCTGTTATATTAGGCAGGAATTGCACATTTTAATCTTCCACCAATCTACCAACCACCATAGCATCACAGATTTCTTGGCTACATTTAACTATCTTATAAAAAGCAAACTATAAAATTGATATATTATTTTTAAATTCAAATTCAATAATACCACCTCCAATTTCACTTAGAAATTTTTAACAGAATGCATAAAAATGAAAATATACCTTACAGCAAACCCAAACAAACAGTATTTTTATTAATCTACAGTTTTCTGGTGTTTCACTTTTTTCTCTCTTTTTCTTGTCAAAAAAAAAAATATAAAGGTGGAATTTGGCATACAAATGTGCAGCCCATTCCAACGTCCAATCACCCTTTCTGTGAACAACTTCTTCCTAATGTTCAGTCTAAACCACCCCTGACACATCTTAAAGACTGTGTCCTCTTGTTCTGCCACTGGTTGCCTGTGAGAAGAAACCAATCCTGACCTGGCTACACCCTCCTTTCAGGGAGTTATAGAGAGTGATATGGTCACCCCTGAGCCTCATCCTTTCCAGGCCAAACACTGCCAGCTCCCACAGCCACTGCTCACAGGACTTGTGCTCAACACCCTTCTCCACCATTGTTGCCCTTCTCTTAACACACCAGCACCTCAGCATCCTTCCTCAACTTGAGGGTCCAGCACTGGACACAGTACTCAAGGTGTGGCCTCTCCAGTGTTGACTACAGGGGACAATCCCTGCCCTGCTCTGGCTCCTGCTGGCCACACTATTGCTGGTACAGCCAGGATGCCATTGGCCTCCTTGGCTATCTGGACACTGCTGACTCATGTTCAGCTGCTGTACATCACTACCCCTGAGGCCCTTTCTGCCTGGCCACTGTCCATCCACTCTGCCCCAGCCTGTAGTGCTTGATGTATTATCCCAGTGGCCATGCCATCCATGAGAGATAGGATTAATAGAGTGATTTGGAATGGCTTCTCTAGTTATTTTCTAGAAAATGTACACTTAAAACCAGTTTAGTTTAGAGTAGTGAAAAAAATAAGTCTGAAAATTAGTTTAAAATTTAATAAGAAATTTTACACTTTGCTGTCATCAAATTATTTTCTTAAAAGGAGTGTCTTAACAATTTTAGCAGCAGCTGGGAGGAAAAAAAAATTAGAAGACAATGTCCTGTAAAATGACCTGAGGTCTTTTAGTAAGAAAATTAAATTATATTGGTAGCCAAAGAACAAGGGAGAGTTTTCTGCTTGCTTCACCAGTCTTCCAAGTTACCAACCAAGCTGCCCAACCAAGGTTGAGCAGCTTGGTTGGTAACTTTAGTCACATGCACTTAAGACAGATATGCTACTACTCCAGTGCTATTAAGAAAATGGTGGCTATCATTGTTGGTGTGTCCAGGCTGGTGTTTCAAAGTGATAACAGTGATTATTTTTAAATTCTCTCACTTTGTTTTCTTCTCCTCAAGAATGCTTTACTGTCTTGCTAGCTACATTTGCATCAATATAAGTTACATTTCAAGTATCTTGAAGTCTCTCTTCATTTTCATTATTTCATAGGAATATAGATTTTACTACATTAGAATAGACCAGAAGCATGCCTGGCCCAATTTTTTTTCTCAAATAGAAGTTCTGACTGGCTACAAATGAATTGTACATTGTAAAATGGACTGAAAAATGCAGAAAAAGTCCCAATCTAGAGTATTTTCTCACTCACATTCATTAAAAATAGGTCTTTGCCCCAGAGGATGCTTGCTGAAAATGCTATTTCTAAGTCTTAAAATATTAAATCCATTTTATGTCACTGTGGACTAACTGTTTTGAAATATACTTCACCTCCACTCACAGAAAAACTCTTTCTCTTTAAACCTACCTGAACAGAATTGTAGTAAACTCATTCCTACTGTTACATTATTTACTTAATTCTGGTATTATTCTTTTTAGTTAGATAAAACGTGTGTGCCTCAGTTGCAAATTTTTATTTTTAAAAAATTCTTACACTTATCAGAAGATGACAAGTGCCTTATCAACTTCACAGCACTGCATAAGGAAGGTAGGATTTCTACAGATGAGGGAACTAAGGTATTTAAAGTCTGTGTAATCTGGATGCTGTAGTTTATCTACAGGCAAGCTGAAAGCATATATATATATATATATATATATATGTATATATATTCTTAAAAATTCTGTTCAAAAATTTATGGAGTAAAGTGCACAGAGACACATATGTGCATGGTTACCTCATTTTTTAATAAATATTTTGTGTGTGTATATCTGAGTTTATTTCCAAATAAATTTTTCATTTTCAACTAAAATTAAAATTGAAAACATATTTATTTTAGTCACATTGTAATTTAATCTTTGTGGTATTTATGTCACCACAAATATTCCTGCCTGCAGCTCTGCTTGATGAAATTTTGTGACTGACATAAATCTTGTTCAAGAGTTGTTGACATGCTACAGAATATATTTGCACAAATGAAGAGCATCGTTTGTAAGGTACTTTGTAATTAGGCATTGGAACTAACTGGAGGACTTGTAGAATAAGCAAAATAAGAATAATAATTAAAACTTCTCATATATTTTAAAAACAGGAGAATATGGGTTATGATTGTTTTAACTTAGATCATTTGCTCTTCATAGAACTTAAATTATTAACTCAAAACACTCATGGAAGTGTTTTTCCCTAAAGAAATAGTTCAATGCACACTTTGAGAAATGGTCTTGTACAGACTATATTGGCAGGGGTTTAAAAGGTTTGGCTTTACATTTATTAATCTCTTCTTTTTCCTTTTTACTTCACATGCATCTTTATTTCATTTTATTTGTAGTAATTCCCTGACACAAACATCAACCAATCAGTCAGTGTTTTCTTAGTTTTTTGTTTGTTTTCTTCCAGTTATTTAGTAGTAGGTGCATAACTGATACATTAAGGTTGAAAATACATGTATGCATTACTGAATTGCAATGTATATATATTGTAAAACAATTGTAAATGCATATGAAAATCATGCATGTGCCAGCATACCAGATACCTTTTGCAAGCATATACAAAAAACCCCTGCAATTTGAAGTGCATAATTAGTAAATATGCTAAATTAAATACATGTAGTCTGATAGTAATAAAAACATATGAAATAGTAGATAGTTGCTAAAAAACTGGTATTCATATAGTAAAATTAGTATACTATTTCCAGGTTGTATTGCAAATAAATGCTCTTAAAACACCTCGTCAGTAACTGAGGGAAACATGTCATACTATCCAGACAGAGCCATAACTTAATACTTTGACCAAAACCCACACATCCCTATCATATTACAAGTTGATGCAAAGCCTATTACTATCAGTATCAGGCAGTTGCATCTCATTTTCCAACAGTCAGCATACTAAACCCTTGATGGATAACTAAGGCACTGATCAATATCTGACTGTAAGTCTGACTTTATACACTTTTTTTCCTGTTGCTGCTATTGTCTGTTAAATGAATATAACAAGCAAGATTCAGAAAATGTCAGTACTGAGTCTACGAAAATATCAGAGCACATTCTCTATGTTCTGTTAAAAAAAAACCAAAACCAAAAAGAGCAAAATTGACATTTACATTTTTGTACCTTGGAATCAATTCTTTCTATGTTACTGTCAGTAATTAAATTGTACTTGAAATGAAGACAAACTGAGGATCAAGTGCATCAATAGATTTCCCTGACCTACCACTGTAGAGTTGAAACATGTGAATGCTTTTCTGAAGTGTTTATTTAGTCAGCATATTTAGTATTTTGACTTTTAATCATCTTCTGACTCAAGCATCTTTACTGCTCCTCTACAGTAGTGATGTTTCATCAGCAATGAAGTCACAAGATTGGACCACCGTAAGACACAGTTTTGTCATGTCTGTAAATTATGTCATTTACTATGATTTCCCCTAAACTGTGAAGATGGGTGACCGACCCCTTGTTAGTGGTTAGGGTATGGATATTCTGTAGATAATAACAGTTAATCTCTCAGTTCCTGAACATAGGTATCAGATGTAAATAGAAAATATTCTGGATTATTACAACTGTCTCTAACACAGGGTTTTATTCTCTTCATTTGATCTGTGCAATATAACTTTAGTCTTCCAGGCTTCTCCTTTGTGATCCATGTATGAAGTGTGGCAAATGTCTAAAGAGCAATGCTCAGGAAAAGATCCAGCAGAAAGAGAAGGGTCGTAGAGATCACAGTCTGTTTGAACTCTTTGTATTTTGTGTGAGTCTAGGAAGGAAGAGTGCTTGTGCACAAAGCAGAAAGCAAATTCTGGTCAGATTGTAATACCAGTTTGAAAATCCTTTGTATGCCTAAATAACGATAATCTTTGTTGTATCCCTACATGTGGTCCCCTCTGCCTTGTAGCTGCAAAACTGCCAACAATCTGTCTGTGGATCATTGGCTGCAAAACCTACATTTGTGAGCCTCCTGTGGTTCATGGGAGCATATGCAAAAGCAAGCAGCTGGGCTGGCAGCAACAACAGCTGTGTTCTCAAATTCTCATCCAGAAGCCTCCTACCAAAATAGGTTTCTGGAAATCTGTCTCATGACACCTGGAAGTGAATTACATCCATGGAAATTGTGGTTCCCAGACTCTTAGAAGACTGACATAGTATCTTATTGAGACATTTACTACACATGTATTTAATACAAATAGATTGCTCATGAATTAAAGTAAATTTCAGTTTCAGAGCTGAGTGAGACCACACAATAGGGAAATATTTTATTCTTGGCTATGCCTTCCACTGTCAACCTCATATGAAAACATTTCTTTTCAAGCTACTCTGTATCTCAGATTCTCATTTGATGTCACTGGACAAATGGGGAGGACTTCTGGTTCCCCCACATTCTGGAACGAATTTATAAATAAAAGTGCAATGCAGACATAAGGCTGTGTTTCTGTTGGCTACATCTGTCATCAGTGAGAATTAGCACTTTTTTGGGACCTGAGTAAAATACCTGTCTTCCCTTCTGAAGTCTTTGGAATTCACACTGCAATTTCAGACTTCTTTCATGGATTTCTTAGTTGGAGACAAATTTTATGCATTTGTATCACCTTCTGCCCATGGCAGCCTTGCTGAATCATATTTCAACCACTTTCTGATATTGATAATATGAAAACTGCTATAAAAGAAACCTACTTGTATGTTTATGTTTTGGCAATCTATATTTTATTCTGCTGTTCTTGTCTTTTGATTTGGTAGAATTTCAAAACCTTTCAAGCACAGGAAAACAGATCGCTAATTATTAAAGAGAAATATGGAGAAAAAAGCATATCTAAGTAGCAATTATTGCCATCATCTTGTCTTCTTTATGCAGATTAAAAGGTGGGGTTTGTGGCTTAATCTTATTTGACTTTCAGTATTTAATATGCTAGAGTGAATCTTAAAGGATATAAGGAAACCTGTACTTATAAAAGACAAATGAGCAAAATAAGTAAGTATTTAAAAATATTTGGATTCAGCCTTAAGTCTATGTTTCGACATCTTTAACTTCCTTTTTTACAATTCATACTGCATATGAGCTATCTTTCAAAAACTCAAATTCAGGTGTATAATAGATATATAATTACCTAATGTCATGGAGTTACTTTACCTTTAAGAAAAGTTGAAGTTTCTGGGAACTGCATGGAGTCTTTTCTCCTGACCAATTATCGGTCATTGCTGAGAACTGACAGCAGTTTAGGCCATTGAAAAGTGGGATCAACTTGTGAACCCTACCTTAAAGTGTAAAACCAGATCTCTCTTGGCTCTCTTTGTTTCCTG
>NC_031799.1:29404481-29412871 GCF_001522545.3 Parus major | reverse complement strand
TTATTCCTTTTAAGTTTTATGCCTGTTTTGCTCTTGTTCTAATCCATATCTCACAGCAAGAAATAAGTAATTTTCTTAGTTATTGGTTTTAAACCATGACACCTAATTAAATAATAATTTATTTTATATGCATATATACATATATTTTTACATACACACACATATATCATCCTTTCTCCCCTCTTGCAGTATCAGCAATGTTTTCAGAGTCACCCTCTGCATCTACTCATGCTCTTTCAAGACAAACTCATCGCAGAAATGTGAGCTCACAAAGAGGAACGTTGCTGAGGTGTCTCTTTGTCCCTCCAGACCAAGTGGATTAGAACTAATGCAATATGCAAGGGAATAACACCAGTTTTGATATTCAGTTCTAGACATCCTTACAGGAATTCCTTTATCTTAGTGCAGAATCATCTAAGTTGCAAGGAAAAATTAATCTTGCTAAGCCCCTTTTAGGGCTTAGGATTCAAGTCTTCCTCAGTACAGCACTTCACCCACTCAGCTTCCTTTAGATTTTTCTCAGGGTAATTTTAAAGACTGTGTGGGAAGGAGGATGGCAGAAAGGGGGAGGCTATAGACCATTTTAATCAATGAGCTGTGGCTCAGAGGTGACAAGGAAGAGCTTGTTAGATCCTGTTCCAGGGCTGCCTTCCTAGAAAGCAGAGTCAAGATGAAAAATTATTTAGCAGTAGAGAAACTGCTAAAAAACAGGCAGGGTTTTGAGGGCAGCTTGGACAGATGTTCTGTCTTACGCTTATGCTTCCAAATGTGTTTTAAACTCTTTAGAGCTGGCAGACAAGAATGACAGGCAACATCGCTTTTTTCATCTGTATTCAGGCTGAGAGCTTCTTACAAATACCAGCTACATCCTTTATTTAATTTATTTTCTTTATTTTTTTTGTTTTACTCTTTCAACTATTTGGTTTTTCTTTTAAGATGTGTTGTTGATAAAATTTCATGAAAACAAATCTGCTGTCACACTGTGTTCAGGATACCAAGTGCAGTTGTTTCCTAGGAAATTTCAGAGCTCTTAGAGCTCCACTGGTTTAAGAATGACACACCTATTAAGCATATTTAGTAAAAGCAGAGATCTCACCATCAGAAAGCTGAAGAGAAATGATCTGTAGTGCTGCTATGTGGCACAAAGTTCACAAGGTCTGAGTTCTACTTCTCTACGATAATTTTGTTGGACTATTCTCTCAAGGGAAGTTTTCCCTCCTTCTGTTTCGTGCCCTGCTTGACTAAGACAGAAAAAAGTGTGTAAATGTTATTTACCAACAACTAGGATAGAGGTATCCTTGGAGAAAGAAAATAAAGGAATGTCTTTAGTAGTCACAGCAGTATTATATGACTTCTCAAGGGAAAGATTTCTAACTTTTTTTTTTTTCAGTCATGAAGCTGGTTTGCTGTAGCATTATGTTATAAAATGTATGTTTTCCTCTCCTCCAAAACTTAAGGCCACCTTTAAATGAAAATTTATTTCTATTTACTCAGTAGACTTTGTTTGAAGTGGAATTTTTGATGATCCTTTTATCAGGAATCAACTTTTCTAACCAGATCACACAAAAGCACATATCACTGATGCCAGTTTCTAAAAAGCTGCTGAATAAAAATTGTTGGTATTATGGGAATGATAAATATCTTACACTTTGTCTATATGCAAATACTATTTGCATTGTTCAAGTATTATTAAATAATGTTATAAAGATACAATGCAAAGTAAATTTCTACCATGCCATTAGCAACAAGAAGTTGAAAAGTTTATGAACATATATGAATTAACCTTAAGTTTGTTCTCAAGTTTTTACATCACTTTTTTTTCTTTATGTTCAATCTATTTATTGATTCTTGATTAATTTGTCTCACAGTTGCTCCGTTTTTCTCTTCTTTTTCATTTGTTTTTGTTAAGCTCCCTGTTTTTTCCTCATGTACTTATCTTACCCTGCCTTTTCTCTTCTTCCCTACTTTATTTTTTATTATGCCCTTTTCTCAATATTAACAAAACTAATGATCATTCACTTTTTCTGAAGTAATCCAGACTTTGATTTATATTCTCTTTTTACCTTAGATATTTTCTTGTAATGTTACTAAGAGTTGGTGTAGAAGTATGGAACAAAATAGATCTCAATTACCTGTTCAGGAAAATTAACAAGCTTAGCAGTACCTTAAAAATTTCAAAATATTTTAAAAATAAACATTTATCTCCTGGTTTCAGTGTACTGCAATAAAGAATAGTAAATTAAATAATAACTAAATAAGAGGAGGTGAAGGAATAGTGTCCTAGTAAATTGTATATTTCAGACATGAAAAGTTGAGTTATGTTGTAGTGGCTAGTGGGAGGTAGTGAGAGTCATCAGACTTCCATTCTGCTCATGATTCTGACCCATTTCCTTCTACAAATTTTGGTGAATTAGTCAGTCCCTGTTTAAGTGTGTCTGTTTCCACATGCTTCGTTCCTCTCTTTTTTATTTTTTTTTTCCTGCTAAGTCCTCTGCCTAGAATAAAATAGTTGTGAGTCACTCTATTATAAATGCAATAGCATAGAAAGCCACAGCAGAGTCAATTTTCAGTGCAATTATAGTGAGCTAGGGACATACCTTATTTTGGGGGGTCCTGCATCACACGGATCATGAATCAACTAATGTTGACAAAATTATTGACAAAGAAATCCATTAAAGATTTTTTTTTAAAAATTATTTCATTTACAAAACAGTTAACTTAAGAACACTATAAAGGAAAACTGACTGATAACTTTCTTTTTCTGTGCAAGAATGATAACAAGACGCTGCAATGTCTGCTACAAAGAGCTTAATCACACACACAGACTTGAAGATCTCCAAGACATAGTTTCTTGATGGTATATACAGGTTGTATCCTGAAATGTTTATTTTTTGAGAACCGTCTTTTTATTTAATAGTACACATATCAAGTGGAAGGGCTACAAACAATAACACTTGACTCCATATTCTATGATAATGTATAAAAAAAGACCTCAAAAACAAAAAATCCAAAACACCATGCTCACAGAAATATGCCTCTCATTTATGGGAGCTCATAATATTGTTTAGATCAATATTCCACTATTGGTTAGTATGAAATTTTTGTGCAGCTCTTATAGCAGAAGTAGGAAGTACTGTGCGTAAAAGATGCATCAATGTGCTTTCTCAGAAACTGAACTCCACTTTTTATTATTTTTTGCCAAATTTATTTCACCTACCTTTTATAATGGAACGTTCTGCTGAGAGTTTTTATTCCCCTTCTCCTGTTCCCAGTATCATCACTAAAAAGAAGGAAATTCAGCTAAAACTGAACCATGAAAGCATTTTATAGTTTCTCAGGGGGCAAAAATGCATATCTGAGAGTTGTGTAAGATGAAGGCTTTAAATTAAATGTTGTACTGTTAGCTGTCTTTAATTTTATTTACAAAAACAGGATGGAGTTTCAATAAAAACTTCCTCAGCATGTTGACAAAATAAATTATATTGTTTGCTTTATTTTTGCTTATTTCAAAACTATTTTTAAATATCTTCAGTTTTTACAAGAATTTTTGCTTTCATATGTTTTTATAAGATGTACTGCTGTGAGGTAGTAATTTATATGGAAATCCGTATTTCAGCAACTAAATCATGTCCAATTATGTATGAATATCAGTTTTGCTTCTTTTTTGGCTGAAGATAGAACCACACCTCCCTTGAAATAAAGGCCTTTGCTGGCAATAGGGAGACAATTACACTGTGTATTTATTTCAGCGTTAAATGTCTAAGGTCTGAGGGTAGAAATGAAAACCTGGGAACGTATCTGTGTTTTTCATGCAAGGAATAATGCATGCCCATTCAAGGGAGTACTTGAACTAGTCCACTGAACCAGCATCTGTTTCTGTAGCAAGCAGCTCTTACATCCTGATATGACTAATATTGCATCTAGTTGCTTTTGACTTTCCAGATTGAATAAAAAGATACATAGATATTTCTGTGTGGATAAGCAACTTGCAGTAGGATTTCAGAACAGAGATGAAACTCTAAACCTATGTTCTCCCAGTGCCCTAAGTACTTGTCAAAATCTGAAGCTTCCCATCAGTACCTTGCATTCCTATTTGCTCTGTTAAAGTTCATTATTAACAACATGCCATAAATCATGTCAGATTTCAGACAGCTGGGCTTTCTTTTCACATGGACAATATTGTTCATAAATTATAAACATATTTAAATGAAGTAACAACTGAGCACTTCCTTACCCATTTTATGAGACAGTTTGTTAGCAATAGGTGATTCTTGAGCAAAGTCCACTAACAGTAATGGCTTGTAATCTGAATATAGTTAATTTACATTTAGCAGAATTTTCCACAAAACATGAATACATTTTATTAATATGAATCTCTTACAACTGCTGTAACAGATTAACATTGGAAAGAATGTTAGATGCTGAGATACATGAAGAAACATAAATATTATGCTTATAATTAATCATATGAAAATATTAATATATGTCAAAGATATAAAATAACCCATAAACTGGAAAATTAATAAGCAGAATTTTAGCATTTGGCTAATTCTATTACTTGAGTTACTTTGACCCTTTTTCCAGTAAAATCTAGATTTTCCATCATGAATAAAATCTTAGGCTAAAAGGTCTATATGTCCTAGACTTAAAAATTTAATAATTCCATTTCCAGCTTAAAAATGCCTTTTCATTTCTGAAGCTCAGCTGCTTTGCTTGTGCCAAATACATTTTGTTATAGCTGGACAACCCAGTGTTTATTTCCTAGACAAACATCAACAAAGCTCTTAAATGGGATATTGTTTTGACTAAGACAAATTTCACCTACCAGAAAAAAAAAAAGAAAGGAGTCCTTGGTTGAATCTCTCATACATTTTTCATATGGATTAGTCATCATTTGAAAATGCTTGAAATGTTGAAATAAAAACTGAAAGAAAATTCTTTTGAAAATAGACTGGGAGGTCTAGTTCATTTTAGTGGGTTTGTTTTACCTTCTGCAAAAGAGAATTGATCTGTCTTTACCACAAAGTATCATTAAAAATTTTAACTCCAGTAATAACTGAGAAAACAGATACCACAAAAAGGACCAACAAGTAAAGTGGATAGACCCCTGCAATAATATAAATAATAAACAACTTTCATTTGG
This sequence comes from Parus major, assembly GCF_001522545.3. Lineage (NCBI taxonomy): Eukaryota > Metazoa > Chordata > Aves > Passeriformes > Paridae > Parus > Parus major. Next base: position 29,407,728 of record NC_031799.1, on the reverse strand, counting down.
AGGGTGACTCCTTTCTAGACAGTTTTTATTAGTTTTAAACTTTATTTATCTCTAGCCATTCTGGCTTTTTTATTTCATATAAACACAAACTCTCTTATTTTCTTCTGCGAAAATAACCTAAGTAAATATGTTCCTTTGGAAAGTTGGCACTACTAATGTATTGTAGATAATTTACATTAATTGATTGATTGTGGGTGCTGAACAAAACATTTAATTTTAAATATGATGCATGGTGCTAAAAGACAAGCCTGTCAGATCTAGAATTCTCTAGGTGATATAATTATATTTCAGTGTTAATTGTCTTTAAGTTTCTTATTCGTCCAAACAAATGGTAAACTCCCAGTATGAATATTTTTCCTGAATCACTTCAAAACATTATTGTTAAAAGGCTTTTATAAAATGATGCATGGTACAGAGAAAATACATATATTTTTATTGGGTGATAAAACAAACTTTAAAACAAATACATTATATGAATCAATGTACTTCATATTTAAAGGTGTATGTGTACAGTATTTTAGTACAGAAACCAAAAACATATTTTCTAGTACTTCAAAGGCAGTGACAGGGAAAAACATTTTAGTGTGCTAAAAGAATACTCCATCCTAAAGAAAGAAGTAGAGCATTTTCAAGTCTGTGAGTACATGTTTTGCTTTTGTACTGCCAATTGAATGAAGACACTTAATGTATGCAGTGGAGAATCAAGGAGAAAGGACAAGGAAAGTCCAGGCTAATGGAGGTTGCAGCACCCCGGAGATATAACAGTTATGAAAGATAGTGCTGGAGGGATTGGCGTTAGTCACAGCACTGCAGTTCTTAGTATATTAAGCCTTAAGTGATAGAAAAGGTAAAGACTGGTTTTTTTGATGAAAGTACAGAAATGGTCAACTTCTGATTCCCAATGGAACCATGAAATAGATTTGAGATGTTGATATTCTGTAGAATCTGTTCATTTGCTAATTATTTCTTGATGAGATTCCCTGCAAATTTGGTTTCTGCAGGTGACACATGACACTGGCAACCTATGGCAATTTAATTAATTGTTATTCCCTTATAACCTCCAAAGCTATAACAGAGGATCTCGCTGTGCTGTTGAAGTCAATGCATCATGTACAGTACTTTAATTTTGTGAAAATGTGGAACTGGGAAAACTTGCATCCTGACTCAGCTTATTTGTATGACTACATTTAAGGATAAGATTTCAAAGCCTTTTTTTTTTATAAAATTGTGCACCTTGAGAGCTGTGGAAAAGGTCTATCTATGTTCATTCAAGCTTTTCACAAATTTCTCTTTAGTGCAGATCACTGAATGTACAGTAATAAATATGTACTTGTGACAATACGTATATTCATGTAGGTGTGTGTAAAAGGAGAAGTTTCAAAACAGAAGTAGACATTGCAAAAATATTTGATGCCATTTACTTGACATAATAATGAATAAAAAAAAATAAACAAATAAATTATTTTAGTACAGTGAGAGTAAAATATTTGCTGATGTTCAGAAAGTAAGAACTTAAACTGGACAAACAAAAAAAAAAAAAATTACACTAATGAAATTGAAATAGACCAAACCACCTTTATCCTCTTTATGAAACTCTTTCTTCTATGGCTTATCTATATAACAGAACCAAATGGGTCCTTCCAGGAAGGAAAACTTTCAATTCTACCATGTCTTTTTAGCATTTCCATTTAGTGGAATGTTTTGTCTGTATTTTGTTATGTCTGTACTTTGGCCATAGTCAAACGATGCTTAAAGATACTGTAGATGAAATGCTAAATATACTTACACAAACACAAGAAATACTTTTTCAGGAGTATTAAATGTATTGTGTTAAAGAGACCACCTCTGAGCACAATGTGTGCTTTTCATTCTACATTAGGGATGAACAGAGGCTGCAGCCGCAAATAACACCATAACCTGTGCCTTGCTCGTTTTTGATATTTTTCTTGTCATGAATTTAGTTAAAGCTACACCTCAAAGTACACTTAAAAGCTCTGAAAAAGGAAAGAACTTGTGAAGGATCTAAAAGCCTTATTTTGCAAATAGATTTAAAAAGATATATTTTGTACTACTTCAAATTATCACCAGGTTACAGAGTCACATAATTATTTAGGTTGGAAAAGGCCTTTGAGGTCAGGAAGGCCAAATTTTGACTGATCACCACCTTGTCAACTACACTATAGCATTAAGTAACATATCCAATCATTTAGTGAACACTTCCATACCTTGTCTTAAAAGAAAGTAGAATTCCACAAAAGCTTATTCTTATATGGAAAAGGAAGAAGGAAGGAGGAAGAAGGAAAAACAAAGAAGGAAGAACAAAGAAGGAAGAAAAAGAAAAAGAGAGAAAAAAAGAGAGAAAAGGGAAAAAAATAGAAAAAAGAAAATAATGAAAAAAGAAACAAGACTAAAAAGAAAAAAGAAACAAGACTAAAAAGAAAAAAGGAAGATAAAAAAAGAAAAGAAAAGAAAAAAAGAAAAAGAAAAAAGAAGAAGAAGAGAGGAAAAGGAAAAAACAAAAATTGTTCTAATCCACAGATACAAGTATTCATATTTTTTTGATATACAGTATTTTCCTGCAAGTTGATGGGACTGTTTAAGGCATTATAATCAGTATTTTTCTTCCGTAATCCTAATCATTATAAATCAGAACAAGCAGACTCTTCAAGTCCCATGTTATTATTTGAAGGAACTGGCTTAATTATTCAGAAACATGTACAGAAAATGTAGGAGAAACATATTTAAATAACATTTCCTAATAGCAACTGTTCTCATTTGTGTTCTCATTTCTGTGGTTTGGCCTTTGCTGGTGAAATGACAGCATTAGTCTATCTATCCTTTTGTCTTTTTCCACAGTGTTTTTATTGATCTTATTACAAGGCTCTGGATAATGATGCTAATATATTTGTATGATCACAATACTATTCTAAAGGAATTAAATTAAACCATGCAAAAATATCTGTCTTTAAGCTATTAAGTGTAGGAAAAGAGCAAAGGCAATGAGGAAGACAATATGTATTCACATTGTCAAAGGCAGTAGTTTACAATCTGTAAGAATAACTTGCTTTTAAGTGGAACATTATGATTTTGAAATCACGCTTGACCAAGCTGATACCTTCTGTTGATGGCATGGCTTTTGGGGTAGATGAGGAGAGGGCAGCTGGTGCTGTCAACCCTGACTTCAACAAGGCTTTTGGCCCTGTCTCCCACAACCAACTCACAGGTAAGCTCAGCAGGGGAGGGCTGG
>NC_031799.1:29372429-29404361 GCF_001522545.3 Parus major | reverse complement strand
TTAACAATGGCCTGGATGAAGGGACAGAGTCACCCTCAGCAAGTTTGCAGATGACACAAAACTGGGAGAAACAGCTGATACCCCAGAGAGCTGTGCTGCCATTCAGAGAGACCTGGAGTGGATGGAGAGCTGGGCAGAGAGGAACCTAATGAATTTTGCCAAAGGCAACTGCGGGTCCTGCACCTGGGTAAGAAAAACCCCACACACCAGCACAGGGGCTGACCTGCTGGGTAGGAGCTCTGCAGAGAAGGACCTGAGGGTCCTGTTGGACAACAAGCTGTCCAGCAGTGTAACGTTGTGGCCAAGAAGGCCAGTTGTGTCCTGAGGTTCATTAGGAAGAGCATTGCCTGCAGGTTGAGGGAGGAGATCCTGCCCCTTTACCCTGAACTTCGCACTTTACTCTGACCCTTTGCCTGGAATATTCTATCCAGTTCCAGGCTGCCCAGTTCAAGAAAGACAAGGAACTTCTGGACAGGATTCAGTGGAGAGCTACAAAGATTACTGGGGGACTGGAGCATCATCTCTTTCGAGAAAAGGCTGAAGGAGCTGGGCCAGTTTAACCTGGAGAAGAGGTGAATGAACAGGGATCTTATCAATCTTATCGATTATTTTAAGGACAATGTCAAGAGGATGAGACCATACTGTCTCCAGTGGTGCCCTGTGACAGGACAAGGGACGATGGACACAAACTGAAATACAGGAAGTTCCATCTAGATATGGGGAAACGAGATATGAGGAGATATGGTTTTTTTGAAGGTGGTGAAGCACTGAAACAAGCTATCCATTTATGTGGTGGAGTCTCTTTGCCTATGAGTTATACATAACCCACCTAGATGTCATCTTGTGCAGTCTGGGTAGACCTGCTTTAGCAAGGCATGTTGGGCTAGATTTTCCAGAGGTCCTTTCCAACCCTAGGTATTCTGTGATTTTTAATACATCTTTTCAGAACACTCAAGTTTTCAACTAATGCATGCTTCTCACGGATTCAGTGGAAGTTTATGAAATGTGAATCAGGTTCTGTATTTCACAGGAGGTTTATCGAGACGAAAAGGTAATTAGATTACTTGGTCTCATTGCTGTAATTCTCTCCATCCTGTAAGTACTACATTGCCAATCCTAACATTAAGTAGCCAGTAAAAAATAGCATTTATAAATGTTAAGTGACACAATGTACTGATGAAGAAATATTTTGTCTATTATTGTCTGTTGCTGCTCCAAAGTGCAGCAGAAAGAAGAAAATGTACCTTCAAGTAGAAGATTGGGTTGCAGGTTACTGCAGAAGATGATTAGCTCTTTACCAGTTATTGTTGATAGACTATTACTCTGTGTAAAATTTAACATTAATACTTAAACTAGATAATTCTAAAAATTGAGGATATAAACAGGGTTTCTTCAATAGATCACAAGCTGTCCTAAGCTATTTTTTATGTCTCACATGACCTATCCAGTATTTATGGAGTGATATTAATTCATTTCTGCTGTCCAAAATCTGCTTATGTCAGCATAGTGACACCTCCAGTACAGTTATATCAATCAGGAACATTAGCTTAACAGCATAAGGATAAAATCTGAAATGCCAGCATATAAAATGCAATATGTGTGATTAATATTACTAATAAGAAATTATTCTATAAATATATTTGTAGAAGCAGAAGAACTGGAAATGTTTAAATATGTTAATCAATAAAGAAGTACCATACGAACACATACATCTTGGTCTTTGATTACCGTGGCCTAATGCTCAAAATAGTCTTTTGCAGAAATCTGCTCACAAAAAATACCACAAGTATTCAACCTTTCTCAACAATTTAAAAATAAATCTTGTTACCTCCATTCTCCACTGATTTGCTGGACTTCCCCTTTTCAGTTTGCAGACCTAAGACACAGACTTTCTATAAAAAACCAAAAATGTATTCCTGCCCAAAATCAAATCAAAACATTTAATCAAAAAATTGTTGTTTTCCCAGATGTGAAGATGTGATGTTTACAGAGAAAAAACAGAATGCTATTACAGAAGACGTGTTGATAAGAATAGTTGTGACTTCTAACACAGTTCTCTGTGTGTGCTAGCAGGACCTATACTAAATTTTTTAGTGCCTATGCAGTCCTTCTGCTAATGACAGAGACATGAGTGGATATTGTCTATTTCAATTTGGAGCAAGGCTTTTAACACTGTATCTCTGTGCTTGGCCACTCTTATCTCCTTTTTATGACCAGATGACCTGATGAGGGAAAGGCTGTGGATGTAACCAGCTGGACTACAGCAAAAACTTCACCACTGTCTCCCAGAGCATTTTCTCAGTGAAGCTGGCAGCCCACTGCTTGGGCAGGTGCAGTCTGCTGGGTTAAGAACCAGCTGGCTGGGCAGGCCCAGAGAATGGTCATGAAAGAAGTTACATCCAGCTGTTGGCTGGTCATGAGTGCTGTTCCCTAAGGCTCAGTACTGGGGCTAGTCCTGTGTAGTTGGGGCAGTGCTGATGTGCTGGAGGGTAAGAAGACTCTACAGAGGGATCTGGACAGGCTGAATTGGTAGCCAAAGGTACAAGGTTTAAAATAGCAATGTGCTGGGTGCTGTCCTTGGGTGACAGCAACCTCAGGAAATGCTTAGAGCAGAGTGGCTGGAAAGCTGCCCAGCAAAAAAGAACTGGGGGGTGTTGGTTCCCAGCTATCTGAACATGAGCCAAATCATGCCCACATGGCCATAAAGGCCAATGGAACTGTGGCTTGCATCAGCAATAGTGCAGCAAGCAAAACTATAGAAGTGATTGCTCTCTCTGGTCTCAGCAGTAGTGAGGCTGTCTCCAATACCATTTTGGGCCCCTATAAAAAGACATTGAGGTGTGTCCAGAGAAGGCAAGAAAAGCTGCTGAAGGGTTTAAAGAGTAGCTGAGGGAGCTGGGATTGATTAGCCTAGAGAAAAGGACTCTCAGGGGAGACCTTATCCCCCTCTAAAACTGCCAGAAAGGAGGATGTAGCAGGCAGGGAGTCAGCCTCGCCTCCCAAGTAATCAGTGACAGAAAAAGAGGAAATGGCTTCAAGCTGTGCAAGGAGAGGTCCAGGATGGACATCAGAAAGATGTCTTCACTGAAAGACATCAGATTCTTTCTTCTTTCAGAGTCTGAAAGACTTGAAGATTTCTTCACTGAAAGAGATGATTAAGCATTGAAACAGGTTGCCTAGGGAGGTGGTGGTATCACCATTCCTGTAAGTGTTAAGAAATTATTAGACATGGTGCTCAGTGTTATGGTTTGGGTAACATGGTGGTATTCAGTCAAAGGTCAGATACAATGATTTCAGAAGTCTTTTACCACCTATGATTCTGCGATTCTCACAACATTCTTACAGGTTAACCCAGGAAATGTGGATTGGATGAGTGGACAGTGAGGTGATTTGAGAACTGGTTTAATGGCAGATCCCAGAGGATAATGATCAGTGGCACAGGGTCAGATTTGAGGCCTCTCACCAGTGGTGGCCCAAAAGGTTCAATACTGGGTCCAGTAATGTTTAATTTATTTAAAAATTACACTTCATGATTCCTTCTCACAAAGAACAACATTAGTGTTACAGCTTATTTTATCTAATTCTTTTTCTAGAAAAAAAATGTGGCCAAAATTTTGAACTATTTGTAAATAATTAGAAGACAACATAAAATGCATAGTAAAAACTTAGAATTACTTAAAAACAGACATGGTGATTAAAACTGAATTAATAAACTGTCAGTCCTTCTAGACGAAATAGAAACAATGGATGTCACATGCTATATAATAGCATCATAGAATCATAGAATCATAGAATCATAAAATTGGTCATTAAATCATAGAATCATGCAATCACAGAACGGTTTTGGTTGAGAGTTTAATGATCATTTAGTTTCTTTGGACAGGGACATATTGCATTAGACCAGGTTGCTCAGTGGCCCACCCAACCTGGCTTGAACATACCCAAGGATGGGACATTCACAGCTTCTCTGGGCAATCTATTCCACTGCCTCACCACTGCAGAATTTTTTTATAATATCTTATTTAAAATAATTTCATTTTAAACCCATTTCCCCTTGTCCCATCACTACATGCTCTTGTAAAAAGACTCCACCTTTCTTGTAGGTTCCCTTTAGGTACTGGAAGGTCACAATTAGGGAACTCCAAAGCTCTTTTCCAGGCTGAACAATCCCAGTTTCCTTAACCTTTTCTCAGAGGAGAGGTGCTCCATCTATCCAATCATTTTGGTGGCCTCCTCTGGACTCATTCCAACAGCCCCCTGCGCTGGGGACCCCAGAGCTGGTGCAGCCCTGCAGTGGGGTCTCAGCAGAGCAGAGCAGAGGGGCAGAATCCCCTCCCTGGCCCTGCTGCCCACGCTGCTCTGGATGCAGCCCAGGACACGTTTGGCTCTCTGGGCTGGGAGTGCCCATGGCTGGGTCATGTCCAGCCTCTCACCCAGCAGCACCCCAAAGCCCTTCTGGGCAGGGCTGCTCTCATCTGTTCACCCCAGCCTGTGCTGAGACTGGGGATTGCCCCAACCCAGCAGCAGCTTGCACTTGGCCTTGTTAAACCTCATGGGATTCCTGTGGGGCCACCTCTCAAGATTGTCCAGCTCTCTCTGGATGGCATAGCATCCCTCAGGTGTGTCAACTGCACTACTCAACTTGGTGTCTTTATTGTTTGCTAGTCATTCTGACACTGTGTTATAAGAAAGAAAAATATGACCTCCATGTAACAACTGTAAAATGTATTGAAAAAGATAATACTGGAGAGTAATATTAGAAGTTTTGATGTCAAAGAAGGAATTTGATTTTCCATATGCCTAATAATACTTGATATTTCATCAACAAGCTGGATTATAAAGAATAAATTTCCTAAATGTGAAGGTAACACAAATGAAAGTGTTTCAAGTACATTGAAATTTGAAAGGATGATGGGATGTGAATAGGTTGGAAAAGAATGAAGCCAAATAAGAATAAAGGTGAATAGATATAAACTCAGGCATAGTCAACTCTATCCATATAAGGTGGGAAACAACCTTGTAAAATAGTCTAATCTATTCTATTCCATTATAAATTTTTAAGAAAAAAGAATGGATTTACTATCTGAAACTGATTCACTGAGTAGCTGGGAAGTGTATTTCCTAATTGTACTTGATCTGCATGTTATTTGTATCACTTACAGATGCATCTTGAAATCATGAAGATAGGTGGTACCAGTATTTTTTCATGGAAAAAAAGCCAAACCGAAAAAATAAGTATAAACTTTTTTTCTTCTCTCTTTTCACTAACTTATTACAGCTTCCACCATTTATCATTCTTATAGTCAATTTTTTACACTGTACTGGCATCCTGTTGAGACTGAAGTCTAGGTGTGTTAGACAGCAGAAATATAAGACAGGCAGACCATTTGCTCTATAAGAAAGGAACTAAAAATTTTGTGTGAGGCAGAAGATATATTGTAAAAATCCTTTTCTGGAAAAGTTCTATAGATCAATAGCAATTGTATATAAACTGTAGAAAAATTTTCAGAAGTCTTTTCTGTTTAAAAGTTGCTTAAATTCTTGGTAAATTACTATTGACTTTCCTGTGACAGTGGGATTGATGAAATTTACAGGTGCTTCCATCAAAATTCTGATGAAGAATTCCCATTGTAACAAATTTTAAGTCAGTGTGAGTGCATGGCATTCAAACTTCAAGTTTCATAAATTAGTTTGGAAACCTGAATTGGGTTTGGGGGAGGAAATTTCTGTATGCCTCCTTTCTTGAGAAAGGCTAAGTTTATCTTTGTCTTAATATTATCTTCTTAACTGGTATGATCAACTACTAGAAATTATTAGCAATTACATCATCTAAGAGAGTCTTTTAATCAGATTATTTTAACAGGCTCTTTTCTCAAATGCCTTTGTGAGCTCCACTTCTGAGATACCTCTTTAAAACTTAAGTTTCTATACATAAAACATAATTTTGCTTGGTGTTGTCATGTTAACTACTGTTTCTGGCCTTCCTTAATATATCAGAAGCAGTCTGTATATTATGATCATGTCAACGTACAAAACTTTTATTTTCCAGCTTGAATACTAAAAGAAGATCCTAAAAAAAAAAAATACTTCAGATCCCTTGTACAGGGACATGGTTTCCATATTCAGGTAAAACAAATGTTTAGTTAAAACAACCTTATGATTGGGTTCTGTTGACACCAAAATATATGTAAATTCCTGAATTACAGGATGATGGGTCATTTTGAAATTTTAAGAAGCAATGATTGTTTTCATATTTTCATGGGATATATATTTTCTTCTCTCTAACACTTAATGACATACACCTTTACCTACTACCCTACAGGGGCACTACTTTCCTCTAAAAGATGAAAGTTCTTACAATTAGATCTTACCTCTGTTAAATTCACATACAAAAAACCACAGTGACACAGTGAAACCTGAAACCTGTCAATATTATTAGCCTCTTCTTTTTTGTAAATCAAATAATAAAAAAATCTATTTTCACAGTGTATTGGACAAATTTTCATTTAAAAAATTCTGTGATTATGTCAAAGGCTTTGTAAGTCAAAGGACTTTTGTGCAATACCTGTCCTACTAGGAAATTTGTGCTTTAATTGTGGCAGATAAACTAAAATATAAGCACAATACTTAACATTTTTGCAGACTTCCTGAGAGCACTTGCTGCTTTAATAAAAAAAAAAAACAAAAAACAAAAAAAAAAACAAAACAAAAAAACAGCAGACAAAGAGAATTAAAATGACCTTGCCTCTTTGAATTAGTAAGGGCTGGTGTGTGTAAACATTAAATCAATGGCTGGCATCAGACCGGCTCAGCTGTAGCAAGATCTGTAGTAGTCCACTCATAATTTGAGTTGTAAAATATTTGTCTTTTACAGCATCCAACACCACTTCTATCCTCCTCAGTACCCACTGTGCTAACACCTGTCTCAGCTAGGACTTCTGTTTGAAGGTGGTTTAATGATTTGGCAGTTGTGCTGCACAGATATACACTGTAAACAATAGATTCCTGCAAGACCTCAGGGCTCTTGCTCTCCCCATCAGTGTAATGTCTGCAAAAAATACATTGCACTTTATTTTTTAAGCTGCTGCTGGGTAAAACTGCATGCACACATTTTAGTGAAACTGATTGCGAATTTTTACTTTGTTTGTTTCCTTGCTTGTTTTAGAAACAGATTTTAGGTAATATGTGCTAGATGTTAAAAAAGAAACCATACTTTAGTCCATATGTAATAAAGAAAGAACCTTTCCTATATAAGTCTGTCTTCAAGGCTTTTTCACTCAGGTTAAAGTCATATTTATAATATGTCTCTTAGAGTGTAATTTCATATTCAGCTCTTACAATATGGTTTCCCTTCACTGAACTCCTAAGTGTGTAAGAATAATTAATTCCAATTCCAATTAGTTCAAATTTCTTCCATGTTTCTGTAGAGGATCGTATCTAGAAGCAAGAAATTTGCTTTGGTTTGCTAGGTGGGGCTTTTTCTTTGTTTGTTTGGGGTGTTGCTTTGTTTGTTTTCTGGGGGTTTTTATTTTGGTTCTGTTTTTCTGGTTGATTTTTTGGTTGGTTTTTGGTTTGATGGGGTTTTGGATTTTGGATTTTTGGTGGGAGGGTTGCAGGGCGAGGAATGGGGAGTGGTGACATTTATTTATTTCCAGAGAAAAGAACAATGATGAAAAAGAAAGTTGCCTACTGGAATGGAAGCAGGTGCAAATAATTAATGTGACTACCTGTGAGGAAAAGGGGGGACATAAAATTGCAGTAGCATACATATTATGAGGGAATGGAAATGGAGGAAGAAGAGGAAGGAGAGGTATGGACAGTTACAGACACAGTTATAACAATATAAAAAAATACAGGGAGAAAATGAGGTTGCTACTCCCTGAATGGAATGTGGTCAGCAAGCCCAAGTTTCCACACCTGCTAAAGGGGCCTAAATGGAGGGTGAAGTGGAGACAGCATGGCTAGCCTCTGTTAAAATCCCTGCAAGAGGGGGAACATGGTGGTACCTTGTAACTGATAAGCCACGTAGCAGCTGTCAACAGAGGGAGAGAAAAGATTTCTTGCTGTTGAACCTGCAACTATGCCAAGATCACAGACACTCACCTCCATCCCCAAAGGTTATCCCCAGTGTAATACTGATGTTACCAATCTCCAAAGTACAACTTCCCACTACTGAACATGATGTATTACTATAATCATTCAAACTCCACCAAAACATAAAAATTAATATAAAAGTAAGTTTAAAATGGGAAAATATGGAGAAGACTCCATTCTAACTTCTGGGATCAGTTAACAGGCTGTCTTCTCCCCCACAGCGACAACTGGGTAAGAACCATACTCTGTGTAGAATGAATGATCATTTTGCGGTAGCTTTTGTTACAGATTAGGCCTTGTAAATACATTGCTTTCATCACACTTTTGCAACCAGATACTATGACTGGCAATCTTCAATCCTTAACCTGTCACAATTTTCTGTTATATTAATAAGGAGTGTTATCCCATAAACTAATTACATGTGAGTCCTTCAAGGACACTAACAATTGCTGGCAATTGGCAATAGTTGATTGTTACAGTTCAGAAAGCAGACTCTCTCATGTTGTTAGTGTCCGATTTTTCCTGAGGCACTGAAAATTAAAGGAGTGGGGATCTGGAAAGGGTTTGTTCTGTTTGCATGTGACCCTGAAAATGCTACTCAAACTGCCATCAAATCAGCAGACTGATCAGTGAAGGGTCACCATAATGGAACACTGACAGGTTGGTCAGGCAAAAAGATCTCAACTAACCTGGGGCACTGATAGACTAATCAAATACAAAGGGTTTGGGAAGATCTGCCTTTTCATGTGATAGACAATTGACATAGTCAGCAGGCTTACCATGGATAGATTGCTGCAGAAATATAAAAGTGCCCCTTCCAAGCTTCCAAGGAAGGAGTAGGCTGAAAAAAGTTTTGGAAGGATGAAGAGAAAGTGGTGGAATGCATTGTAAATGCTAGACTGAGCAAAACTCTAAGAGGGTGTGTGGCACACATTTTCTTTGTAGGCATTTTGTCACTGCATGTTGAACCTACAAAAGAGATGCATACACAGATAAACCTGTATGTTTGCATACTATCTGCTTTGTATCAAGAACTTTGAAATTATTTCTTGAGTACTGAAACCTCTCTGATTTTTTTTTTTTCAGCCTTGCTGTTATTACTCTTTTCATTTTTGTCCTTGCAATGTTTAGGTAAGTATCATTTGAGTCTGTATGCACATGTGTATTAAATTCAGAAGTTCAATTTTGTCCTCAAGGTCTTTCAACACGTGGCCTTTATCTCAATTTCAGCTTCTTCCTTGCAATTCATGCACTATATTACTGTCCATTCCTCTCCTCTCTGCTCTGTTTCTTCTGCTAAACTGCTTCCCACATTTTAAAAAGTTTTGACCCTGTGAACCAGGAACAATCAATGGTTTGCTTCAGCAATCACTGTAATTGTCATCTTTGCAGTCTATTAATATGTCAATTTAATCTCCATAGTGATTAGATCAAAGATACAGAGGTATACATGTGTGCCCACATATTTCTTTCTGATTTAAGCATCACACTGAAGAAGTGTATCTGAGGATGGCACATACACTTAAAATACCTGATATACACTGGAAAGTAGAAAGCAGTAAACATCTCTGTCAAAGGAAATCAAAACAATGATCATGCCTTATGTTCCTTTTCTGTATTCTCTACCTCAATAAATTTAAAAAAAAAAATCTAGAGGCAATAAAGAGTGAGTTATTTAGTATCTCTCATGCCTGTTCACTTAATCTTTTAAATATCTTTCCACTTTTTTCTAAAAATTTTTTTTTTCCTCAAATTGAAAATATTAAAGGCAGTTTCACCTCCTCCATCCCCTCCTTTGATAATAAAATAGCAAGAAAGTTTGTGGATGAATGGATAGAATATAAATGATTTATTAGAAGTCATAAACACACAACATATAATTCAAGAGACATTGCACAAGAATCTATATAATTTAGCATAATGTGATCACCTGCATATAAATAATACCTCAAAGACCAAGAGGAGACAGAAACAAAGGGGACTGCTACTTTCAACTTCATTTAATAAGAGGAAATATTAGAAAATTATAACAAAGGCTATTTTATCTCTGGTCCTTGAAATAGTGGTTATAGATTGTTTTAATATAATTTAAAGTAAAATCTGATATATAATTTCTGTTAACAAATATGAAATTAGATTTTCTTGAAATATCAAGGTGGGTAGATCCTGTGTTTATAATGTCTAATAGTGTGCCTCACTCTTCTGAGTGTCTTTGTGACTAAAAGAGTCATAAATTAATACTGATGCAGATGTGTTTGCTTACAGTAAACCTAATGTCTTCAAAGTGCTACACTGTAATTTAGTATTCTTATAAAAGAAGCTACTTGGAGATTTACGATCTCTTTTTTACCAGCTTCTGTCTGCAATAGTTGAGATTATATTCTGCATGTAAGAAAATTTTGTGGGCTTTAGCATCTCATAGGAAAAGTTTAGATTCTAAATCAGTAAAGTTATTTAAATCCCTGTGTGTCCTTGAGGGACGAAATAACACTCATCTTGAGTGACTGGGAATACTTTCATGCTTAAAAATATACTGAAGTGCTTTCCTATCCAAGAATCCTGAACTGTAGCCTTTCTGTGGAAGAGAACAAACCTTTAAACCTTTTTCTCTGCTATCAGAGAATGTATAGAACAGAGATGTTCTATCAGACCTTTTATTGATACTGTATTCAAATTAAATCCTGTGATTGTTTTGGAATACAAGCAATCTTACAATTAAACAACATTTTACAACAGAAAAATATGATAAATCAGAGCTCCCATTTACGGAATCTCGGAATCAACTAGGTTGGAAAAGGCCTCTGACCATCAAGTCAAACCTTTCATGGAATTCCACCTTATCAACTACACCACAGCACAAAAGTGTCACATCCAATTTTTGATTAAACACCTCCTGGGACCACCTTCCAATTCCCAATCACTGTTTCTGTGAATGTTCAGCCTAAACTTCCTCTGGTGCAGTTTAAAACTATGTCCTCTTACCCCGTTACTACAGGTTTTGGGGGAGAAGAGACCGACCCCCACCTGAGAATACCCTCCTTTCAGGCAGTTCTTGAGAGTGACTAAGCCTCCCCTGAGCCTCCTCGTCTCCAGGCTAAACAACCCCAGCTCCCTCAGACACTCCTCACAGGACTTGTGCTCCAGCCTTGTTGCCCTTCTCTGGACATGTTCCAGCACCTCAACATCCTTCTTAAGTTGGGGAGCCCAGAACTAGATACTGTACCCAAGGTGCAACCTAACCTCTGCCAAGTACTTTCCTGGTCCTGCCATCCACACTATTCTTAATAAAGGGAAAGAGAAATGCTACTCTAATGTTAAGTATTAACTCTATGACATGCACATGGTGCAAATGCTTGTTCAGACACATAACTTTCATTTAAAAAAAAAAATTGTAATCAATTGAAAACTCTTGATATTTCATACCAATTTTTTTTTTTTTTTTTACTTTAAGCTACACTTAATTTTTAAAGAATTGTTTCTAAATATGTATCCAAAAGAGACTTACTCAGTTTCAGACCAAACTAAATATTCTATTTCATCCCTAACAATTTTGCCCACTGAAACTGTTTTCCTGCTTTCCTGTGTAGAAAGAACTCTCACGATGTCTCACTGTCAGAGACGGGAAGGATTGATGTCTCAAGACATTTTAGGATGCACATGTGTATACGGGAGGGGTAAGTAGGGCCTTGCCCTGGCAAGACAGTGACCAGCCCTAGAGCCTGTATCCCAGCCCTGCAGTGCCTGCCAATCATTGGCACACTGGAGGCAGGGCTCTTCTCTTCCTAGCCCAGCTTCTGAGTGGCCAAACGACTGGAAGTCCCAGCTGGGGGTAGGGCCATGAAGGCTGGGGGTTATTTAAAGGTAAGCAGGAGATGTTATGCTTTTCTTGACCCTACCTTCTTCTTGGAGTTTGTATCTGAACACCACTAGAACACAGAAGTTGGTAGCTGTGTGTATGTTTTTATGTACCTTGTCTTTTTCTCTTTCTTTTTCCTTCTAATTCCCTCTTCTTGGGGTATTTTGAGTAACTTAACATCAGATGAGTTTAAAGTTTGCTAAGTTGAATGACCCAAGTTAATGCTGTGAGAAGTGTTTTATGTTGATTGGATGTTGTACTAAACCTTTTGCCAAAGTCTTCTGATTTCCTAATGTTTGCCAGTAAAGTTGGTTTGACCTCTTGATAATATCTTGTTGATATTTCTCCCATGTGTCCAACATGGAGTCCATGAACCACTGTAAGCCCTTTCAAAGTTCTTACCAAGCGAGTTGACTGGGGCATCACTCTCCCTTTTTTAAGATCTTAGGCCTTTCTTTTACATTTTACACAAATTTACTTGAATATAATTTTGATCAGTGCCAGGCAGAGCACAATGAATGACCTAGAGCAGGCCTTAAGTAAGCTTTAGCAGAGGTAGTTTTTGCTCATTTGGGTAGCATGCTGTCTGTTCCATGCACCTTCTCAACCATAGCCTTGTGATCAATAGGCTTAAAAACTAAGAGTCTGTTTGCCTTTTTTTCTGATCCAAAAGACAATTTGACTTAACAAATAGATCAGTTTGCTGAAGAGAGGCTGAAGAATTCGCTGATACATAGGCATATAGAAGATAACAGCATATACAGTATTTACAAGCACTGATAATCTGGGCTAGATTCAGGGGGGCCACTGAGAAGGTAAGGCTGAAGCCCTTATCCTTTGCAAAGAGGCCAAGGCACCAGGGCTGGCTCAAACAGGAGAAAGGATGTCTTTGGGAGCATCCCTGGCACTGACCAAAAAGGATGGGAAGGAATGGAGTATACAAAGGCAAAGAATCTTCAAGCAATGCATGATGTGAGGGCAAGATGTAGGTGGCACAAGTTGAAACATGGAATTCTTAGGTGGGGATAACAAGAAGCCAGTCCAGAGGTGAAGCCAGGGCCCAGGGACATTAATCCACCTTTGACTTGGAAACTTTCATGTCTTGACTAGCTTAAGTCTAGCAACCCCCCCTAAACACATATTTAAGCCTGCTCTGGGCACAGTCTGGGACTGGAGACCTCTCCAGGTCCCTGCCAGCCTGAATTGTCATGTGATCCTATGGTAACTGCATTATTTGCTAAAATTGTGGGTATAAATCATATATAATTTAATCTAATGGATTTAAGGTTTGGGTAATCTATGCACTAGTAGATGAAAAATTAACTCTTTTAATTATTTTTAAGTTTTACTTTCAGCACATCACAGTCAACAATGTGTTTCCTAAACTCAAGGAGATGTAAGGAAATGGCTGTCATTCTACAAAGAGTCACGGCAAAAAAAAAATGGTCCAAACCAATTCTTTTCCTGTACAACATTAATCTTTGGTGGTGAAAAGCTTCTTCCCAGATGGAATTCAAAAGTTTAATGAGAGGGCTGTGTTCTTGTTTCACTTGAATAAAATCAGCTACCATATAAGTACAATGAAAAGGATGAAGTAAGAATATAATTATTTCCTTGTTTGTTTTGTTTTCCTTTTGTGCATCTTCTTTACTTCTATTGGCATGATTCATGGAACAGTTACAAAAATATTTTAATTTCAGTGTTCTTTGTGTAACATGGAATCATAGCATTGAATCACCATGGAATCACTGAATTGAGTTGGAAAGGCTCTATTAAGATCATCTAGTCCCAATCCTTCTGCCATAGATCATTCAATAGGTGAGGTTTCTCAAAGACCCAGTCAACCTGATTTTGAACACTTTTAATGATGCAGCATCAACAATATCAGAGCAACCTGATGAAGTGTTTCACCACCCTTATAAAAAAAAAAAAAAGAAAAAAAATCACTTTAGCTCCAATCTAAAGCTTCTATTTCAGTCTTTAAATGTTTCCCCTTGTCCTGCCAGTGCAGGCCCTGGTCTCTCTCCATCTTCTTTAAAAGCTGCCTTTACATACTGAAAGGCTGCAATAAGGTGTCATGCTCTTCTCCAGCAAGAACAACCCCAACTCCCTTAGTCTTTTTTCGCAGAAGAGGTGTTCCAACCCTCTGATCGGTTTTACAGCTTTTTTCAGACCTGCTCTCACAGGCCCACATCTCTCTTGTGCTGAGATTTCCAGCACTGGACACAGCACTCCAGGTGAGGGCTCAGCAGAGCAGAATAGAGGGACAGAATCACTTCCCCTGGTATGCTCGCTACCATTTTTCTGGGACAGAATAATTTTTCTGGGCTGCAAGAACACATTGCTAACTTATGCCAGATTTTACATCCACCTATATCCTCAAGCCCTTCCCCTCAAGGCTGCTCTGAACCCATTAACTTCCCAGTTCATATTGTTATTGGGGTCCTGCCCCAAGACAGGTGTGAGACCTTGTACTTGGCCTTGTTGAACTCCATGAAGTTTGCACAGGAACACATCTCTGGCCTCTCAGGGTCCCTCTGGATGGCATTGCTTCCCCCAGGGGTGCCCAGCAGCATCTCTCAGTGCCAATTTTGCAGTGTCTTCAGCAAAATTTCTGAGGATGCACTCAATCTCACTGTCTGTGTTACTAACAAAGGCACTAACTTGTACTGATCTCCACACAGTGTCCTCCTCTGGAAGGGCACTCCTTGCCAAGTCTCCATCTGGATATTAAGCCATTGACTGCAGCTCTTTGGAAGCAACCACTCTTCCATACCAACTTCTTACCCATATGAACAATCTATCTGTTAAATGCCTGTTTTGCAAATTTAGTAATATTGTGGGGAACGGCACCTTGTTAAAGCCTCACAGAAGTAAAAACAGATTATACCAGTTTCCCTTATCCACCAGTGCAGTCACTCAGTCATACAGGGCCATCAGCCTTCACAAAAGGTATTTGTGCCTAAGGTGTCCCAGAGTGGGATATCACAGCATGTAACTGTGTCTCATTACCTCCTTGTCATCCATATGACCTGGTAGAGCTTCCAGGAGGATCTGCTCCATAACATATAGGAGACTCAAAGGTGAGGCTGACTGTTTCTGAGTGGAGAAACATTGTGGTGTCTGAAGGAGTTTTTCAAGATTCTTCTGACTGTGACCACATAGATGTCTTCCCCTTCATTACAGTATCTGCCATCCTTTCACAATTATTATGTATCTGTAATTGTACTCCCATTAGAGTAAGAGTATTATTTTGTAGTTTCTTCATTTGTTTTCAGCTCAAATTTAAGATCATTGAGCTTACTTTCCAATTTTGCAGAACCATCAGTTGTTTTTATAATTAATTAAACTTTTTGTTCTGTTTTTTTTCTTTTAAACTCAAGCCCAACAGATCTTACTGAATTAAATTGCCACTCAATCACAGAGAAAATTCTTCCTGAAATTAAAATCCTGCTCTACAAAGACAAACAAATCTTCAGCTGTTTCCTTGGATTGCTCTTGTGTCTGTCCCTGCCACTCTTAAAACAAGAAAACTGGAATTTCTTCTTCACAAATCAGTGATTTTGTTGGGTTTTTTAGATAAACACCTTTCAAATTGAAACACTCCTGTCTGGCACTAACAGATTAAATGCTATATGACAGAGAAAGCATCTCAGAGATTGCTGCTATATTTCTGAACTATTCTGTAGGAGTAAATCAACTGAGACAAGTGCTGGTATAATGTGGAGAAAGAAGAGGGTACATATCTTTACATTTGTTTTGCTGTCTGGTTATAGACATCAGTTTTATATTCAGGAAAAGGAATGGTCAGTGTACATAATTTACATTACTTAAAATAATACTCAAGAATTGCCATTTATTTATCATGAGAAGTACAAATGAAATTAACAATTTATTTGCCTATAAAATTTTCAGAATTATTTCAAGCTGGAAGCAATTCTTCCTTTTATTCTATTTTTTTTTTTTTTTTTGCTATAGTGCTGGTCCCTCCTGAATAATGCAGAAGCATTATTGTGGGCAGGAGTCAATCATTTTGAAAATTGAGAAAAGTGCATTGTTATTGGGATAGGTGGGGAAAATGTACTGTAGCTTCATAGGACATGCCAAAACAAGGTTGCATTGATTTCAGTGGTCCCACCACTCCTCCAACCCATTGAATTCAATTGGAGTTTTGCTTCACTAAGGATTTTGTGATCAGATACTTCATTTGAACAAAATGGATCCATTTTTCAAATTGTCACTGTGTGCATGGGAAGGTCAAAGCTGTATTTTATGTAAGCTAAACTAAAGAAGAGTAGAGCTGTGGGAAAGAAAGTGACAATGAGAACAACAAAGACAGATCAGAAGGGAGGTAGAAAGGATGTGCCTATTTCCTTTTCCCTTTGAGTTCCTGGGAAGATCTTATCAGGGATCTACTTGGTTTGTTTTCACACACTACTACTCCTGATATTTAATGTTTTCAAGACAGTAGAGCAAGATAATGGCTTCATTTTGCTGCTTCACCAGCTTTAGCAATTATTTTTCTGCTAATGATTAAATATTATTAATCTGGAATGAACATGTGAAAGACCACCCTGAAAGTGTGGTCTAACAATGTTCCAAAATCATTACCCTTAGCTCACAACTTTTGGAGAGTTTTGACACATTTCTGATAGTGATTGTCAAACTGAAGGAGAAAGCTGGTGAGGTTGAACATATAGTACCACTAATGCATGCACAGTGTGCATATCTACACATAAACAGAGCAAGATCCACACAGGCAGAAGGCACAGGCAGAAGGCACTCTCAAAGACAGGACTTGCAGCTTCATCCTTGCCACAGGTACAGCAACGTTTCCTGCTGGTATGGAGGAACACACATGCATGAATGTGAATCTCCCAGCAGCTTAGACACAGTCTCCACTTTCCTTGCATCCTTACATCTCTTTGTCACACGCCCATTCATACACACACACACACGTACACTTGTACACCTGCACCAGGCACCAGGTCCCCCAGCTGACATGCATCACAGTCCCTTCAGTCCTAGGCTTGAACCCTTGGTCCCTTGAAGAGCCAAACCACCCGTGTGCCTCACCTTCAGAGGCATGCACAGCCTGGCCCTGAGCTGCACATTTTCTGGTGAAAACACACAAGCACAGACAGCTGTACTGGCTACAGGGCTGACACATGGACCTTGACCCACAATCCCCTCCCACAGCAATATAGAACAAAGTTCCTTGTCCAGAAACAGGAGAGAAAAGATAGGGTGGATAATGTGAATAAGGTGCTGGGCAAATCCCCATGAGTACACTGGCCAGCTCCTGCTTACACGTCTCTGGCTGTCTGTATTCCCATTGCCCTCAGATTTCCCAGGCTCGCTCCTCCTCAAATGACCCTGAATCCCACCTCCGCTGCTTCTGGTGCATTCCCTTCACACCCCACAGTGAGTCTTGTGCTACTCCCTGCACCCCATGAAGTGTCCCACACCCAAGTGGTGACCCCTCAGTTTGTGGAGAGACCTGGAGAGATCCCAGAGCCTCACAGTGCTGGATGTCCCCCAGTCCAGGGGGCTGGAAGCTGACTGGATGGACCCTGTGGATGAGCCAGGTGGGTGCTGGGATGCTGCCTGGGGTGCAGGGAGTAGTACAGTATCTCAGTGGTGCCTCTAAGATCCCTCATGGGGGTGGTTATATTAATATTATTGTTTCTCTCTGCTCCTCTCTGCTCCTTGTGTGGAAATTTGTTTTATCATAACATAACTTTAAGTTCTCCATATTTTACGTTACCATCAGAGATGCTAAGGATGGAAAAATTCTGGTTTACACTCTTATAAAGGGGACAATTTTGTTGCATATTGCTTGGCATTGCTTTAATCATGCACATTTGGATCATTTATGATGTGATATTCATCACATCCTTTAGGAAATAATTTTTGTTTTAATTTTACCACATCCATTATTTTATTACTACTATTTTTACTGTGTTTTTTGTGTTTCTTTGTTTATTCAGTATACTTTTCTTGCACCATCCCTCAAAAGATCTCTCATAAACTCTTTGCTTTTTTTAGTTCCTCCACTTAACTGAACTCTGTTAGTTTACTTTAAAAGCAGCAGTACACAGAATTTAATCACTGCTATTTATACTGGCGTTATCACAACAAAAAAGATAGCATTTTATACAGGACTTTGGATAATTTCGTATGAAAAAAAGTTACTGAATGGATAGGATTAATCCACTTTGGCTTCCCTGGGAAGCTGATTTTTTTTCTGGTTATATGTGCTAAAGTGAAAACAACTGTGATATAAAATATTTTTCTTGGACTTAAATGTAAAAATATTTCAGTTGTAAAATAGTCCCATCTTCACATTCTACTCTTTCTTCAGAAAATCTCTACCTATGCTTCATTTACCAAGATTTGTTGTTCTGTGTACAGTGTCCTCTTGATAAAAGGCAGCTATTCACCATGGGGCTGAGCTTTAAGCTACACTATGTCACTTTCCTGCACACTTAGCATGCATTTTCTATTTGCTAAATACTGATAATTGCACCCTTCAAATCATCCGCCAGATCGCACAACCTCCCTCAGCATTTATATGGGCATATATCAGGAAAAGAGCAAATTAAGTTGACTGTCTATTTCTCCATGTAAGTGGTGCATATAGACAGATCAGAATCAGTGAGTTACCAGTGAACTCTTTTTGATTTGTGGTAGTTATTATACTATACATTTTTTTCCAGCTGCAATTTAACAACACACATAAATGAAGCTGGAGGACATTTCTCTGTTTACCTTACTGGGGAACCACTGGCATTCTAAAAAGAGCTTATCTGAGTCTCCTCCTTATTGTGGAGATTAAATCAGGCAGTCCTAACCTCATTATACCAATACAGAAGATACACATACATCAATATAATGATATATAAAAATGTGTATTACTTACTCATAACAGGTTAAAATATTCAGCTGCTAAGTTGACAAATCCTTCTTCAAGATAACTAGATTTTATTGTTTGCCTCCTCTTGTTAATCTGTAGAATTTATTGCTCTTAATTTTACTTATGATCAGCAGACAGCTAGAACATTTATGTGCTATTTCAGGAAGTTATTGTTTCTGGGTTTACTTTAAAGGAAGGTGACCTCTTGGCTTATTTTCATGACAGTTACTCAAGACAACAACAATAGACACTTATAATTTTTGTAGAATGCCAGTTGAATCTTCAAGTTGTCCAAGTGTTGTATAGTTCTTTTTCTTTACAAGTTTACATGCCTTCTCTATAAATGAGAGGTAAGAAGGGCAATCCTGATATGGAAAAGGCTGTGTTATTGAGTGAGCCCTTCGCCTCCACTGGCAGTCAGGATCCTCACTTGTCTCCAGTTTCTAATCCTCCGGTAGGGGATTGGGTGAGTGAATTCCCTTCCACTAGAACCAAAGAACAGGTTTGAGACCACCTGATGAAGCTGAATAGCCACTGTTGTGGTTTGACAACTGGCCAAACACTGGGCACCCATGAAAGCTGTTCACTCACCCTTCTCTGCCACAGCTGGGCAGATCAGAGAAAAATTAACAAAGGGTTCATGAGTTGAAATAAAAACCAGGAGAAAACCACTCCAAAGACAAGTCAGGCTCAACTTCAAAGTACAAAGCGAATTTACTACTGAGAGAGTCAGAGGAGGATAATGAAAACTGTAAAATAAGCCCTTAAAGACACCTTTGCTTCCTGCAATCCCTCCCTCCTTCCTACCTGTGCAGGAGACAAGGCATGGGGGTTTTGGTCAGTTCATCACCCAAGGTTTTCTTCCATTGTTTCAGGAGAGGTGTCCTTCCCCTGTGAGACCATGGGGTCCCTCCCACGGGAGAGGGTTCTCCATTAGCTTCTCCAACGTGGCTCCAATCTCACGAGCAGCAGACCTATCAAACCTGCTGCAATGTGAGTCCCTCCCACGGACACACAGTCCTCCCAGAACTGCTGTGGTGTGGGTTGCTCTTCCATGGGGTGCAGCCCTCCAAGGACAGGCTGCTCCACCCTGGCAGCAGGGCCCTGTCTCCACCAGATCTCCCACTGGATCACAGCCTCCTCCAGGCCTCCTCCCACTCTGGCATGGGCACCTCCCCCATGGGCTGTGGGTGGATCTCTGCATCCCCATGGACCCCAGAGGGCTGCAGGGCACAGCTGCTTCACCATGGTCTCACCATGGCCTGCAGAGGAGTCATGGCTCTGGCACCTGGAACATCTCCTCCCCCTCCTTCTCCACTGACCTTGGTGTCTCCATGTTGTTTCCCTTACATCTTTTCACCTCCTCCTCCTCTTCTCTGGCTAGAAAAAACTTCACATGCCTGCTTTCTTTTGATTTTCTTCCTAAATAGTCATCACAGTGGTGTTCCCAGCCTCTCTCATTGGCCCAGTTTTGGAGAGCAGCATGTCCATCTTCAGAACCGTCAGGAATTGGCTCTAATGGACATGGTGGAAGTTTCAGCATCAAAATCAGAAGATTTTCATCTTCACACAGAAGCCACCTCCTTGGCACCCCGACTACCAGAAACCAGGCCATGCAAAACCAACATAGCCACAAATCTTTGTTAAAGCTAAGTCTAGAAACCTTATGACATGCATTTCAGGTTCCTGAGGAAGCTGTCTGATGTTGTTGTCAAGCCTGTCTCCATTATATTTGAAAAGTCATGGCAGTCAAGTGAAGTACATGGTGACTAGAAATGTGAAACATTGCTTCAATTAATGTAAAAGGGAAGTAAGGAAGATCCAGGGACTCAAAGCCTGGTGATCTTCACCTATGTTCCTGGGAAGATCATGTAGCAGATCCTTGTGCACATAAAAGACAAGGAATGATGCAAGGCAGCCAAAATGGTGTCACAAAGTGAAAATCATGCATGACCAACCTAGTGGCCTTCTTATGATGGAGTGATGACAATTGTTAACAAAAGAAGACTGACAGATATCTTCTACATAGTTTTTTGTAAGGCTTTCGGTACAATCCCACACACAGCAGCCTTCCAAATTCAAGATACATGGATTTGATGAATGGAATATTCAGTGGATAAAGAACTGGAGAGGGTGGTGGAGGATGGTGACAGGTCCCTCAGGGCTCTCTCTTGCTCTTTAGTATTGCCATCAATGACACAGACAGTGGGACCAAGTGCACACTCAGCAAGTTTGCAGGGGATGTGAAGCTGAGTGGTGCAGCTGACACAACAGAGGGGAGGGATGACTTGGGAGTCCTCATAGATGAAAAGGATAACACGAGCCAGTAGCGTGTGCTTATAGCACAGAAAGCCACACCTATCCTTGGTGGCATCCAAAAAGGAGTGACCAGCACATCAAGTGTGGTGATTCTCCCACATCAAGTGAGGTGACTCTCCCACTTTGCTCTGGTTTTGTAAGACCCCACTTAGAATACTGTGTCCACATTTGAGGTCAACAGCTCAAGAAGGACAGAGGTCTGTTAGAGTAAGTGCAGAAGCAGGCCACCAAGAACACTTCTCTCATATGAAGACAGGATAAGGAGAGCTGTTTCTTTCAGTGTGGAGAAGGGAAGGCTTAGGAAGATTTAATTGCAGCCTTCCAGTTCCTTAAGAGGACTTATAGAAAAGAGGGAGAAGGACTTTTTACACAGGCAGATAATGACAGGAGAGGGGGGAATGGTTTTAACTTTACAGAAGCCAAGTTTAGATTAGATGTTAGGAAGAAATTTTTTACTCACAAGATGTCAAAGTACTGAAACAAATTGTCCAGTAGAATTATTCCCATCCTTGGAAGTGTTGCAGGCCTGGTTGAATGAGGCTATGACCAGTGTGGTCTAGTGGAAACTCTCCTGGCCCATATTAGAGGGAATGGAACTAGATGAGCTTCAGGGTCTCTTCCAACCCAGGCAATTCTGTAAATCTATTATTCTATGATTCTATTTAGTATCAATGGAGGGTTAGAAGAATTTATGCATATAAACTTCAGCACAGCTTTCCAAATAGCTATTTTTGACACAGGTGTTAACTTTTGTCAACACTGTCCAGAAAATATGTTTGGAGCTCATCCTGTGGGGTGTGAACACATTGGCTCTGTTACAGTAAAATAGAGAACACATGCTTGAAATTATGATGCACATAAATTCTTTTCAAAATGGCAGGATAAGAGATGGGTATTTTTGGGATAAAGGTCTGTGTGAAAATGAGGGAAGGGAAGTTTATTGATTTCTAATCAGTAAATTAGGTATGTAAAGCATTTAATAATTACAGATTGGCAATCAATACTACATAATACCATTTGCTAAAATTAAAATTAATATGGGATAGAAATATTATCTTATAAACTTACAATGCATATCTTAAATGTCACATGTATGCATAGCATGTCACTTACAGTGATATCTTTGTGCCAGGTAAGGAATCTCCCAGTAACTGGAGATCACTACCACTCAGACAGCTGCTATGGAGGGAGTGCTCAATGGGCCCTGGTGCCTGCAGGTAATTTTAGCATAAAGTGGTTGTCCTTCTGACAGATTTTTTCCTGTGTTCATTAAGGTTTGGATGCTTGTCAGTCTAGTATGCAGCCAAACCATTTGGGGGTCTTGGTGCTGTTTTATTGATAGTACAGTCAACAGGATTAACTTCAGTTAGTCCCACCTGCTCAGCGCCTGCCTGGACCAAAGTTCAGTTACCCCAAACGGGAGGAGTGCACCTCAGTCACAGTGCTCCAAAGTAATTGGAAGATTTCTAGATGTGCCTTCTGGCTTCAGTAATTCTGTGATTCTGTGAGCTTGTGTAGTAAGATACACACTTGTTCCCATGTTCACCAGCTTTTCTTCATAAAATATGCCCTCTTTTTCCCTCGGTCCTGGTGTCCCAACTACTCTTGTCATTACTATGACAAGTCCAGCCCATCACCCTGCTGTATTCCAGCCAGGTGGCTTTCTCTGTTTCTTCCCATGGCTGTAAGCCAGACAACAGCCTTTGGGAATTTCTTGGGAGAGCGATTTTCATGTCTGCATTCATGCACCTGATGTGTCAGTTGCTCCTGGCTGGCAAAATTAGTACTCGGAAGAAAAGTTTACTTAATTACTGACTTACAGGAAAGAATGCTTAGTCATCTAGCAGATATGGTGGTTATACACTGAATCTTGAGGTTAGCAGGGTGTATTCATGGTAGATTTCTTCTTTTTTTTTAAAGACTACTGCTGTGCAGTCATGAAAAATTTTCAATGATATTTGCAAACAGAATATCCAGAGCTGTGTAATTTAGAGATGTCAACAGATTTTTCACAGAGAGGAGCTACTGAAAGGCACATTTTTCTCTTTACACCAAATTTCAAGTCTTAATCATAACTATATTCAAATTTATTAAATAAACGTTAGCAGTTATGTAAAGAAAGCAAGGTTTCTTCCCTTAATCCTGCTCTAAAGTATGGCGAGATTGTGTTGACTAAATATAATTTGCAATAAGGCTGACACCTTGAAATTATTAGTTTAATTTTAATAATAAAGTGTAGGACAATTCTAAACGAGTTGAAACATCTTTTAAGGAAAGAAATATTGGTCATTTTCCAGCTGTGCTAGCTAGGTACATATGAGAGACAAAAAGAATATGGGGGGAATGCAGAAATAATAAGGAAATTCAGGTCTAAAACTTTCAAGAAGATTTCGAAACACACATCTAACTATATAAAGCACATGGCTAAGGCTAATGTCATGCAAACTTGCAGCAGCTTATAAATATCTAACAAAAAAAAAGTTGTAACAAACTCCTTACATGAAGTAGATTTCAATTGAACAGCTCAGAAACCTTACAAGTAATGTTTCTGAACACTTCAAACCAAAATTTTAAAACATGACTCCTGAGACATACTGAAACCAACCCGCCAAACAAACAGATTTCCTGTCTGTTCATTTTAGCAAGAATTTTGAGAACAAAAGTAATGGATATCATAATTTAATATGTCAACATGTCATAAGTCAGATTTTTGCATTACAACACCACATAGATACACAGCAATCCTCCAGTATTTGTCAGTCCTGTGTGAAAGAAAATAGAGAAAGTGATAAATGAGAGTAAGAACCCATTTGCACATTTGTTCAGATGGTTTTCACATTTAAATATCCATATTTAAATTACATTAAAAATACTTTGATTAATGCAAATACTGTTGTGTGGTCCAGCTACAATGTTCAAACTGACTGGTTAATTTGGGTGCACTCTCCATTATTGACATACCCTTAAAGAGATACACCCATACAACAGCCTGAAATTATTCTGAAAGTCATACCATCATGCTGCTCAGCTGAGCGAACATTTCCCACTTTGCTGTGTTTGTTTAATAAAACACAAAGTAGGTCCTGACTGGAGTAAACAGAGAACATACTCAAAGTAAATATCACTTTTTTTAACAGACATTTTTCACTACCATAGCATGAATATGATTCTATGACCCTGGTATCTGTTTTCAACACTGTGCAATAACTAGTTTTGTAAAAAGTTTGCAAACATTTAGATTTAAAAATGTCTCCCTTGGTGTTGAGAGTGCCTTCAAGTAAAAAAACACTATACATGCAATTCAGAAAAAGAATATAAAGATCTAAAAATTTCAGCCTCAAAACTGTGTTTCATAATCATCTCTGCCCATTAAATATGATAAATCTTACTATTTCTAGTCTCTACTTAATCAATGTGATGTAATTGCAATTCTGTTTTCACTTACTGTGATTTACAGTGTGCTTTGATTTATGGCACCAGAAATTTGTTTAATTAATGGAATATTTTAATTTACCATGTATGATGGAACACAGTGTAGTATCTGTGAATTATGCAGTGAATATCTGTATTGTTTTTATATTATTGTTGAGAACTAGCCAGACTATGAAATCAAAAGCAAATTAATTGTATAAGCATCTTTCTTTAGGTATCTCTGTCCTACTACACTGAAGATCTTACAACACAAATAGCAAAATGAATATTATATTTTATGTTGTAAGTTAATACATCCTTCTGCTTAAACTTCTTTACTACGACTATGCCTGACTGGGCTAAGTGCTGCACTGAAAAGCTAAAAGCTACTTATAAACTTGCTTTGCATATAAACAAAGTCCCAGATTTCTCTGATAAGTCAATGAGGCTATTAATTCATAGTGACTAATAAATCTCAAATTTATTAAATACATGTATCTTTACAGAACTTAAATTCTTAGTAGAGTATCTTCAAAGTCTCATTCAGACTGATGAGACTTTTTTTTGTACATGATGTTCGGGTGTGTAGATAAAGCATGACGTGAAATAAATTTCTGATGTGATGCCTGAAAAGCAGCAGATAATTAATGGGGCAAATATTTCAGGTTATAAAGGAGAAAGATGATGACAACCTCTTCCATTGGGTATTTTTTAACTGATTCTAAGCAGCATCACACTAGCAAAATCAGAGAACCGGTGTCACCAAAATAATACTAAAAATTTTAAAATAAATTTTTAAAAAGTCCTCTGAACTAAAGTGTTTTTATAATATCTGGCTTCAGGGTCAATGCTATTCATTTACCATGGTTATGAAGAAAGACTGTATTAGAAAAACAGTCAACGCTTGTATTTCTAAAGTACACATTCCCAGATTATTTTCTAAATTTGAAAATATTTTATCAAATATATATTTGATATATTTATATTGTTTATACTATGTCTGTGTATGTGCATGTAATTAATTTATTATATTTGTATACTTGTATATATGCTAAATATAAACATGTGACATAAACAGATTTGAATATTTTATGGCCTGAAGGTAAATGACACATAATAGCTATAATTTTAGGCTTTTTCTGAGAGGCACTTTTTAATAACTTCTTTAAGCAAAGAAAAAATTAACAAACCAAATTAGTCACATTACATACCAGAAGCAGATACCTAAAGCATAACTAATGGTACTGCAATGTACTTCTACTTGGTTTCCAAAGGAGCTTTCATTATTAATAAAGCTACTTGAAATTACCTTCAAGACACTCCCCTAACTAACTGTTATGAGTAGAATTTTTAAGATCTGATATTGTGTCAGCATTGGCCTGGAGTTATGGCTCTGCTGATTTGGACGAATCCAAAATAATGTCCCTGCCTCCTGTGCAATTAAATTCATGGCTTACCTACTCTTTATTCATATCTTTAAGTCTAACATTCTGAATATTAGTGCGTGATAAACAGGAGTAAGCAGAATTACTCTCCTAAGAAATTGAAATGAAAAACCAGCTGATGTTTTTTTTTCAATTCTTTCTGAGTGACCTTGATAATTTTTACATTGGCCTATATAGCCTGCACTAGAAACTTACATTTGTTGTTTCCTGTAATTATTTAGAAAAGTATTTGTACTTTTTTCAAGCCAGACATTGCAGAAGTGAGAATATTTCCACAAACTAATAACTGTGTGTTTGTGGAATCATACAATTTGTCTCACAGGAAAACACAAAACATATTCCTTACTATTGGTAGACCATCCATCTGTTATTTCTGATGTTAATGAGGGAGATGTTATGAAAAAGTAATGCTGACCAAGGCCCACTTAGTAATTATTAAGGTAAAGCTGATTCATATTCAGAAGAGATTAATGAAGGCAATATACTCTAGTCAATGTATCTTCATTTCTTTTCATTGTGTGATGAATTTACAAACCAAATCAAGTTATTCTCAGCTTAATATGAACCTTATGTTTTATTTTCTGGAAAGGGTATTGCAACTGTCATTTAATTTATCCATTTTGGGGGTTATAGATAAACTAACAGGCTGGAGTTCTTAGTCTTGCCACACTTAGCTGCAATGACAGGAACAGAAAGCAGTTGTGTTTTATTGCTAAAATAGATCAAAAGAAACACATACTTAAACAAAAAAAGCTTCCTTGCTCCTTATTGTGGCTATTCCTCCTCCCTGTTGTGGCTTTAACTAATATATTCCTTATGAGAAAAAGTTTTTCTTGGGGAAAAGTATTCCCTGGAGTTTTATATTTTGAATAGAGAAATATTAATAGATCTACTTTTCTTCTTCCTCTTTTGTGTTCATAATAATTTGATACCTCTTCATAAAGCCAACGTATAAATATCTTGCTTAATTAAGATCTACTTCTCTACTTTTCTTTAGATTTTTGCACAATCCATATAGAATGTTTTCAACCTTACAACTTTCAAAGTTCCTTATTCCTTGTCTTATGCAGCCCAAAAGACCCAGTGCCATTCCCCTGTGCAATACCTAGCCTTATCTAAAATATAACATTTCTAAGAGAGTACAGAAAGTAAAGTAAATTTAGCACCCAGTTTAGCCAACTAATTTTGAATCTGCCTCTGTGTATAAGTTGATAGACATGGTTATACTCCATTTTCCTGACATAGCTAACTTTGTTCAAACTCCTCCCAGGGCATGGTGACAGTCAAATCTCATTTCTGCTTTCATACTCTCTCCCTTTCTCCAGGAATAAGAATCTCTTCTGTAATGATGAGGTTTTTCTGCTATTTTTTTCAATTTCCCTATCTGGAGGATTCCTGTTGGAATTACAACCATTTTCCTGCTGGCAAAAGTCTTTATAAATTAATAGTGAGCTTTCAATTGACAGATTGAGCAGTTTTTAATGGTTTAAATGCTTGAAGATTAACTCTAATTATACGTAGCATATTAAGATATCATAGATTAATGTTGCTAGTGACTAGCAGCAGTTTTATTGCAGATTAAAAGGCAACTTAGCTTTTACCATTCTGTTCAATGTCTTGGAAATTATTTATAGCAAAGTTGAGAAAGAAACTTTTAAGAAATCCAAAGAAATAATAATTAATAAACAGTGAGTATTTCCTCAGTTTCAGATGGTGACTCTGCAGCTGTATGTGTAAGACCTCATGTGCTGCTGTAGGCACAAGGAATGTGAATGGGTCTGAAAAACAGACATAAAAAAGTGCCTTGATATATGAGTTCAAAACGTCTTTTTACATTATTACTTTATTACTTTATTTATTACTCTAGCAGCATGGAACTGAAGCCTGTGATGAATATAAGTGAACAGCAGTGAGATAAAAGGATCTGGTACAGCCTAGCAGTGGACCTGTTACTGAGCAATTTCTGACCAATGAAGTCACCAGAGTATTCCTGTCCTACTGTAATTTTCCCTTGCTATGTATTAACATCCTTTTGGTTTACATTGTGTAAAAAAAGAGTGGCCTGATGCCATTTCAATGCAATATACAGAGAATGAAAATTGCTACTATGTTAGCTAAATAACATCATTCTCATAAAGACTCAATAATCCCATCCATTTGAAGGTTCTCTGCATGCACCAAAAGAAAATTGCATTGCCACACTAAAATTGTGTATACAATTAAAAGAGTGGGGTTAAATGTGAGTCAATTCAAGCTATCCTAAAGCAATTTTATTGGTAGCTTATCACATGTTTAATTACTCAATATTTTTTTTTTCTTACAATTTAGACGAGAAAGTGGCAACTGATATAACTTTTGCAATGATGTAAGCTCAGAGGTAGTGTCTGAATCAATGCCTCTACTGATTTTTATGGATTTAGGATCAGGAGTTTTATTACTATGACAGTCAGTGAAATTCAGTATTAGCCCACAAATTTCATGAATACTGAAGGAAGAAGGCCCACTTTTTTATAAATTTCCTTGCTCTCAAGAAACAAATCATAATTGCATGCCTTTATATCTGGAGACTAAACTCAGTCTCTTTTTGGCTCACAGAGAGAAAACTGACATTTCTAACTTTTTCCAAGGTCAGTCTAACATTAATTAAAATATCTGACTATACTTATATCTCCCATGCTTTTTCTTTTGTGGACATTATACTATCTTTAATATATTGAAAATTAATAAATTCAAATGTCAGACCTAGAAAATGAGTACATGTCAGCAGAACATGTACAGCAGATTTGAAAATGTATGAACAGGATTTAATTTGCAAAGATCTGGTTATTTATATTTTACAACACTTTCACTGCATGACATGGTATTAAAGAATTAATAGTGTCTTTTCTTAACAGTTTCTAATGATCTACATAAGCTATATGCTTCCACTTCAGGTGATAAGAACCATTATGAATTTAGTTGTTATAATCAGATACATAATTTCTCTCTAATGTCAGATGGGAGGGAGAAAGAAGTGATGGGAAGAAAACTTTTGAGTTCCTAGTTGCTATCTCCTGATGACGGGAAGCAACCAGAGATAAACCTGGGTAGTCTTGTCCTTCTTCCAAATTATAGCCATGGGATATTCAGGGCCAAAGTCAGCATGTGTTTCTTACGTGAATAGTGTTAGCACACCAGTTTTAGAAGTGTGTTTTGCAAGTTCATGAACTCACTGTGATACTAGTTAAATTATTCAGACTTCCAAAGAGGTTTGAAGACTACCAGGGGCTGTGGCTATACTGAGTGCAGAAGCTGCAAAGCTATTTCCACTCCTATCAAAGCCTTCTTGCTTAAATTTTCTGTGCAGAGCAGTACATAAAATATTATGCATTTTATGTATTTTAACTGGTTAAAGATATGAGCATATCTTGATTCGTTACTTCAAGTGGCAGAAAAAGGGGGAAAGGCTTCTTCACATCTGACCCTCCAGCAGTAAATTTCATAGGCAATTCAGTATCTAATTTTGAGGCTAAATGGCAATTTATAATTGCAGCTGTTTTCTTTGAATAATCTGATTCAAACTGGGTAATCATTTTCTTTTTTTTTTTCTCTAGTGAAACTGTGTACTAGGGCAGTGACAGTAAGTCAGGAGAAACTTCCTCTCTTTTTCCCTTCCTTTTCCTCATCACCACCATTTGAAATTATCTTCCTTTTTACTTGCTTCTAAGGACTATTTATTTTTTTTTAATTTGTTAGTGATCAGAGAATCTGACCAAAGCATAATGAACATCCTATCCCATCAGTAGCTGACATGTAAATAAAAGGTATAGCCAGCATGTAACAATGAAATTGTGCCATAAGGAAAAGTGGTAAGTAGGTTCTTAAGTAACAAGCTCCATATGCAAAATCCTAGATCCATGACAGAAAATCTATCATAGAAATTAAAATAATGTTTTTGTTCATTGATAAAATTTCAATGCAGTGGAATACTTCCATTGGCTAGAGGCTTCCCAGAGTTAGATAAATATCACAGCAATGTGGAAGGTTTTCATTAAAAATTGTTTTTTGTCAAATAAATATTGTGACAAAAATGAAGTAACTTAAGTGTTTCAGAAAAAGATCTGTTACACTGAAATAATTTCAAAATTCTATATTAATGAAGATACTATTTGTTCAAATACAATAATCCAAAAACTGGCACATGGTTCTCTGTTCTTAACCCTTAGTCATAGTTGAACTCTTCTTAGACTTACCATATCAGATCCATGGCCTAGTAAATTCCCCATTTCATAAGGTGAAGAGATATTTTGTGAGTTAATTCCAAAATCATATAAGTGCATTAGAAAAGGACAAATTTCTTGACTGGTTTACAGTGGTTAATTAACTGAACATGACATTAAGTCTATATTGCTTATGAATTTCTATTTTCCATGTTTTCAGGGATGTTACTGTGACTCTTACTTAGTTAAATTAGATTTTGTCCTTTATGGCACATTTACTATAAGTTATGTGAAAATATAGCTTCTGCTTCTTTTGAATACATCTTATTTAATCCTAAAGTTTAGGTTAGTTCTCTGTATATTTTTTGAACAAAATTCTACACCATAAAGACAAGGTAGCCTATTCATGGTGCTTTAATAATGGTTCTCTAAGATTTATTCTAAGAAAAGAGCAATCCTCTGCTGTGAAGTAAAAAAGCATTTTGATAATAATTTCTTTTTTTTTTTTTAAATTGTGCTGCCTGTAACAAATAACAACATCAGACTCAGGGAGTCAGGCAACTGCAAGCTCTTTCTATGTGTTACACTACGTAAAATTTCTTAGCATGTAACAGTCTGTAAAATTTCTTATCATGTAACATACCATGCAACTTAGAGTTTCTTGTGGAAAAAAAGCTTTGTTTTGTTTCCAAGTTAAGATCTATTGTTCCAAGTTCACATAGCATTCATGATAAATCTATTCCTTAGAGCCTTGAATCATAAAATGAGATACTGAACACTGTAAGATTAATATACAATATTTTTCTACATCTACATGATTCACATGCATTAATTTGTGGAGGCTGTGTTTTATGTGTGCATTCATTTTGAATATTTAGATTTTTAAAAATCTATTTAAAAATGGTGATTTTACTATTTTATCTATAGCAGGAGAATAATTCAGTGAATACTAATAATAAATAGTAAAAAATCCCAGTTTGATATACTCTTAATTTTATATGTCATCTGATTTTGAGTCCATTGAGAAATGCTGCTGTGTTTCACCCAAAATTGAATATACAAATGTCTGTTTGATTTTAATTGCAACTGAATGACTTAAATGCTTGAACTCAGTCAAGTTTATTTTTACATCCAAAAATCAGCCTTGCAAGCAACCAGCACTTGAAAATATTAATATGATAAATTAACTCAAGCATTATAAAATGTAGGAATGTGTAGAAATGCTTCTTAAAGACATTTGTTACTTGGAAATCTACCCAGCACATTTTATTATCAATAATTTATGTTTACCAGAGAAAACTGAAAGAATAGTTTTACTTCATAACATTCAACTTGGTGAATTAAAATGGCAGTTTCATATTCTCTGTATGGTAAAATAGTTTTTATGAGTCCAGAAAAAATTGATCACAGTTCCGTCCATTAAAAAAAGTAAGGAACAAAAAGCAATTTGAAGAACCTGGTAAATAACCTGTACTATAATAAATTATTCGTTTACAATTAGGAACAAGTATAACATATATGTATTTGCCTCTAAATCTGTTTTCTTCCCTCATAATTTAGACATTTTTAGTATTATTGACAAATTATATCCTGGACTTTATGTTTCTCACTGAAATATTAACGTTTCTAATGTAAATTTCCCTTCCCTTCCCTTCCCTTCCCTTCCCTTCCCTTCCCTTCCCTTCCCTTCCC
>NC_031799.1:29370675-29371947 GCF_001522545.3 Parus major | reverse complement strand
CCTTCCCGCACCTTCCCTTCCCGCACCTTCCCTTCCTTTTCAAATGCAAAGAACCAGAGGTAGGAAAGGGAATTGCATCCTGACTTTGCCCACTAGAGGAGGGCTGCAGACCTGGTGCCTGTGCCGAAGGGTACATCAGATTCAGAACAGAAAGGATCTGAAGCTCTCAGGTAGTATCTGTCTCATCAAAGAGCAGTTTGTTCAGGTATCTGACCTTCTGGGAAGACTAAATTGTAATCTTTGGTCAAAAAAGCACTCTGCAGAAACGCTAAGCCAAAAAGTCAGACAGTCGCTTATGGGAGACAAAAATGAATTCTCTAATCATTGATAGAAAATAGCCTAAATCATATTATAGTTAATTTTAAGGATATTAAGCTACTGGCATATACACACTTAGTTTTTCCTCTGTTTAAATTCTTTTTTTCTGTACTTTCAAGGTCAGTAGGGTGGCCTAATCCATGTGAACTTGACCATATGTTCCTAAAACTGTAAAATAGTCTACTCAGGGACTTACTGTGATTTTGTGTGTTGCATAATATTTTGTGAGAATTCTCAATTATCTAGACCAGAAGTAATCCTTCAACAACCTCTTAATTTTTATTTTAGTACAATGCTATGAGAAAATATACTGCAGGATTGCAGAATCTTGCATTTTGCAAATATTTAGTTTAACTGACATATGAGACCTGGATAAGAATGAATCTTTCAGCAAACAGAATTTTTCATTGAGAAGGAACAGGTGAATTTATTTTTTTTTTTTTAATTGAGAATTTTTACTTTTTGAACTCTGCTTGCTACTCACTCTCTGGGGATCATGTCACATGGTGAGAAAGACTCATTGACTATTTGTCTTTGGTCATCTTTGGCACACAGCTTCCCAGTTAGCCCTCTTTTTTGGTGCTACGATGCAATAAGGTGCTAGGATACGATAACTCCTGAGAAAACACTCGGGAGTTGAAATGACAAGGGGCAATAAATGTCCCTGGACGCAGATGTGACTGAAATACTAAACTTGACTGCCTACCTCTGGTAAGTTATGATGGGGACACTAGGGATGGAGATTTACAGAGGTGGTGAAAGAACATGCTTTATTTAACGGAATGCAGGGACTGTGAGACCTAGCAGAATATTAAGTTAAGTGCTTGGAAGTTGATGGGTACAGGGAAGCAGTAGTGTAATACCCTGACCAGTTGTCGTGGTTTTAAACCAGTAATTAAAGAAATTACTTATTTCTTGTTGTGAGATATGGATTAAAACAAGAGCAAAACAGGC
>NC_031799.1:29299586-29369545 GCF_001522545.3 Parus major | reverse complement strand
TCAGCTGCCTTAAAGGTAAAGCTACCCCATGACACCAGTGGACAAAGACCAGCAACAAAATGAAAGTTTTCTTATTCTCTGGACTAGGAAAGAGAATCAAATACATTGTAAATCATTAGAAGCCATGAGGGAATAGGAAAATAATGTAAGTCTAGGAGTGGAGAAGAAATAAATATAACCAAAACGTAAGGGCTAAAGCAGAAACCAAAGGGAAGATAGAAGTCATACCAATGGAAGGAAGAACAGGGAGGTGCAAAATCACTTAAAAAGTTATCTATGTCAAAAGCAGACTTTATGTGATCAGGATTTAATAAAAGAAGCACATGCTATTTACAAGTGGGTGCAGTAGACAAGACGTCAGAAAAGTTCTCCAATTATCTATTTTTATTGTCTTCATAACACCACAAATAACACCATCATACTCACATTTGAATGCATGTACCTTGAATACCTCAAAATGGAGAAATAACTCAGGATTAGGGTGAACTTCAGAATAATTCAAGGCTCATTATTCTGTATTTGTGCAGAAAAATGAATAATATCAGCATGTCATTTTACACCTCTATGTTTTGTCCAAATTTGCATATCACATGCCAGTCTAGTCTTCCTTGTCCTAAAAATTGTTTAGTAGAACCAAAAAAGTTGTTTTGAGACAGAATGACAAAGGTAGAATTTTTCTTTTTTATTCTGGACAAGAAATAATTGCACAGTTTTGGTATGGCATTAATGTATCTAATTTTTAGCTGTGTTGAGGAGATGGTGCATGAAAGACAGTTTGTTCTTATTGATGAGATTAGCATTCCACTGAGGACAGACAAATGACTAAACTATATGTGTGTATATATGTAGGGAGTATAGGCAATAAAAGAAGTAAAAAGAAAACAATCAGGGGAACTATTGAGTAATTGGAATCAAATCAAAATAGCATAAGACATAGAGCCAGAAGAGATGGCACAGTTTTGTATGAAAACAGTGGATGACTGATCAAGAAGACTGCATTTTTGTTTTTGTTTCCTTTATATTTTAACCCTTGACTAATGGAAGATTTTGCTTTAAGCCTCTTGGGATCAAAAGTATAACAAAGGGTCGTGCTCATGTTATTTACTATTTATACAGTTGGAGCATATTTTATCTCTCATAATTCTAACCTGCTATTTTAAATCTCTTAGTTGCATTCATTAAGACCTCATGCTTTACAATAATTTGTATTAATCTGTGTTTGAGCACAAGTGCTCATTTTGGTTAGTGAGTTTGGTACTGTCACCTGATTATCTGAATAAAGTATCCTTGGGAAAAAAATCCCTAACAGTCCTGTAATTGCTATCTTCTATTCTTTCAGGATCTTTCAAGTCTGTTGAAAACACTGGTTTTCAACTGCAGAGCTGTAGTTTTCAAAGTCTGTGCTCTGGTCCTTTTGCTACAAGGACAACCTTCAAAAACTGATTAGAGGGTTTTTATGTCCTTGTATGTCCTTATCTTGTATGTCAGTATTGTGAACGAACATACCTGCAAGTATTCATATTTCATCTTAAATCAGAGCTTTCCACTGATGAAATCTTGGATAAAAAAGAAATTTCTAAAAAGTGTAGACTTCTGAATATCTTTGCAAAGAAGGTGTATGATGTGCTTTCAAGCAACAAAAATCAAATGTCATCATACTGTTGAATATACTGAGATGTACAAATCTGGTAAAATGATCCATTATAATGGGAAGAAGAATTTCTTGAGCTTTCCTGAAGGATGAGTCTTCATTGAAGATATATTATCTGACCGTCCTTGTGTCACTTCTGATCCTAGGAGCCAATAATAAATTTACCATAGCAGAATTTAAAAGCAGCAGCCACCAAATGCCTTTACCGGGAAGTTTAGGGAACATTATCAACCATAGTTACTCTCCTGCTGTTCCTCTGCAACTTCTCCCAGGAGCTGCACATTAACCTGATCATTCTTTCCAGTACACTTGTATCCATGGAGCTTTGGAAGCTACAGACAACTTTAATGACATGTTTAAAGCTCAAAAAAATTAATATGCTAATTTAGATTAATCCCTTTACCATGTAATTCTGTGTATGCAAGTAAAAGTGCAGTCCTTGTGTTTAACATGTGTATTGCAAGAAGGATTTAGTAAAAATACAGTAGAAAATAGTTGCTTTATTAAATACTTCTGTCTTTTTTTCCCTTCTGCCTGCATATGAAACTTCCTGGATTCTGGTCCATATTCTATAAAATACTTTCCCCAAGACATCCTTCTTCTGAATAAGCTATATAGCCAGTTATATATATATATTTATGAAAATTATTTCAGGTACAAAAATAGATAGAGAAAGGAAGAAACAGAAATATTTTTGTGGCAAACCATGTACTTCCTACCTAGTCTTCTTCTTGTTTTTGACATTGGCTTTCACATTATTTTTTTTCTTTTTTCAAAATAAAAGGTAAGACAAGAACTTTGACTAGCATAGCTCCTGATGATTCTGACTTCAGTGGAACGATATAAGTTAACATCCATCTTTTGATGAACTTTTAGCTGTTTTGTGCATTTTTACAGACAATCTGATTTGAACAATTCAAACTGTCCTGGGCAGAAATACTGACATACTGACTATGATGAAATGATGACCCAGATACCTGAGTAATTTGACTGAATATAGGTTGAGTCTTTTATTTACAAGCATGGATGTGCATTTCACAGCAGCTAGGCTAGGATCATGATTATGTTTGGTACATCACTTTCACTCTGAAAAAATATCTTAATAGATTTTCTCAGCCTAAATAAAAGGTAGGAGGGTAAAACAAATTGCTTCTTCAGTGGATTGCACAGATTCTTACCCTCATTTTTTTCAGCATTCAAATATCACCAACCTGTCCAGGATATTTTTGTCATTACGGTAGTCATATGCTTGGAGTACAGCAGTCTGCTTGTAGATTTACTCACATTTCATCTTGCTCCCTCAGTACTTTGAAAATGTTCAAAGGATTATATAGATGCTTTACTTTGGTTTAGGCCAGTGGCCATGCAGATGGAAAGTACATTAGAATACAGAAGGAAGATCTGATATCTTTTACAAACGGTTAGGCATTTAGGGAGAGAGTGTCAAAGCATCAACTAATTAGCAGGACTAACAGGTCTCTTATAAGGCCTCTTTATCTTTGCTTAAGGAAAAGGTGCATGATGCAGCTTGGCAGAGCTCTCTGGAAGCTTAAAAATACTGCACAAAAGGCTTACATACCATTTGATAATTAAAAGACTAGCACTGACATATGGGCTAGAAATAAAAGAGGGGCTTAAGGAGAGTTAATTAGTGAGAGGGTGGTCAATTCATTTAAAAGCAACTCTCTGGGGTTTTGATTTTTTTTCCTCTTCTTTCAGTGTTTCTTTCTTTAGAGAAGGCATAAAAAATATGCACTTTTATAATTTATTACACTTGTCAGGTGATTCAGCAGAGGCTATAATCAAAAGTTATAATATTTTTTGGTGATCATAAGACTCTGAAAATGAAACTCAACTGTAACATT
The DNA here is from genome assembly GCF_001522545.3 of Parus major. Taxonomy (NCBI): domain Eukaryota; kingdom Metazoa; phylum Chordata; class Aves; order Passeriformes; family Paridae; genus Parus; species Parus major. Next base: position 29,366,029 of record NC_031799.1, on the reverse strand, counting down.
GTAATTACCTTTACTACAACACACTGTTGTGACACATAATTTTAATCTTATAGCATTCTGTCTTTAAGTTCTATAGTTCATGCGGGTTTTTAGAAAAAGTCCAGCCTATGAACATTTGAGTAGTCAATTTCTTGTATTTGGGTGAATAGGCATATGTGCACACAAATGAAGTTGGAAGATTCTGAGGATGATCAGTGGTCAAGATTTGGAGGTACTCAAGAAGCGTAGGTACTACTTGGATTTCTCTTTAATCTTCTTGGAAGAAGAACTTAAAAAATCAAGAAACCAGGAAAAAATATTTGATTCTGAAGTTTGAAGGAAGTGCTGCAATCCTCTTGATTTTCCATTACTATCCTTTAGAGTAGCTTTAATATCCTTTTGCAAGAATTTTTCTATTTTTTTTTTTTTTTATTATTTTTTATTTTTTTATTTTTTATTTTTTATTAGTACTCTTGTTGTGGGCTCCAAACCACAGTGAAAACTTGGCCTTGCTTTCAGGATTCAAGGTTATCTTCCATTTATTGACTCACCTGGAGATGATGGAGCTTGATCTACTGTAGAACCTGAGTGCATCAAGACAGTGTTTGCTCCATGCATTTTCAGATACATTATTATGGCATGGCATAACTTATAGGGCCTGAAAAATGCGGAGCATCTGTTCCCCTCAGGACTGGGTTGTCACACTCAGTATGGAACTAGTTTTTTCATGAGAGGCTTAGCTACATGTAGAGAGTTAACATTTCTCACTTCTTTTATGTGGGCTTCTAGGTTTTACAGTGCCATATGTGAAATTACTGTTAAAGATTTCATTGAAGAATTGATACAGTGATGGTAGTCATAGTCCGTATTACAATCATTCCTATCACTCTGTGTACTGTGAAAGAAATCTAAGGCCTGTCCCTAGTACTTGAAATTAAAACATAGCATTGGTCTTATTTAATGTAATATTTTTCACTATTTTTGAAGGGCCTAAGATAAATGAGTACTATTTCGTTCTCCATACACATTAGGCAAAACCATCTGGTAAGTACTATGTATATAAAGGCCAAAAAGAATCTTTTGCAGCACTGTATGCATACATATATGTGTAATGCCTTTTAAATGAAACAAGAACAAAACTACTTCAGCTAGTCTCCTATCTTATCTGTATATGACCTGAAATGGCTGCTGACCTATGCAAATAGATCTTATGAAATGTCACAGTATTTACATAACTCTATGGAATTCACTTGTTAGAAAATACATTCTTCTCAGCTGCATTTTAAATTATGTCAATTTATAGGACTTCTGCAGAAGTTGATGCAAAGGAGAGCAAGAGGATACAGATATTTCTGTAAATTTTTTGCACCTTTCCATTACTACGTAAAGAAATTCTTCCAGTGATATGAAAGTAATTAAATCTTACCTTATCAAGAAGCCCAGATTCTTCATGAACCTTTACACATATTATGAGAAAAAGGTTATCAGGACAAAATAACAGAAAAAACAAATACCGATTGACATTAAAGGTTAATCACAAGGCAGAAGAATATACCCAGAACCTTGGTTAGGTTTTCTGCTGCTTTTTCATCCAACGGAGATAAATATCAACATCCTCATGAGGGGGAGCAGATGGGCAAGTACCAAACTTGTCACTCTCATGACTTAAGGAAACAGCATGAAACTGGGTCAGGGCAACTACATTAGATACCAGGCAAAGGTTCTTCACCCAGATAGTGGATGGGCACTAGAACAGCTCTCCAGGGAAGTGGTCACAGCATCAGCCTGACAGAGTTCAGGAAGTGTTTGAGCAGTCCTCCAGACAGATGGTGTGACTTGGGGAGTCAGTGATCCTGACGGAGCCCTTCCAGCTCAGCACATTCTGATACAATCCTTTGATTTCCAAACATTTCTAACAATAATATCTTTTGTTGTTGACCAGTTAATGTGAACATTTTACCTGTAATGTTATGAACTGGGAAGATTCCTTATAAAATTGAAACCATGTGTTGGAAACTGGATTTAGTACATTTTGATCTGCTTTTGACATTTTTTATTACTAAACAACCTAAAAGCAGGAATCTAATTGCTTGGAACTACTTACTCATCACTACTCTATTTTCACTTATAACATTATGTTTTTGAGGGAAAGAGGTCAGATTAAATTACTAACAACTTGAAGTTTGTGGTACTTCTCATTCACTGAGAATCTGTACAGCCTCACAAGCCTTACTGCTGGTAATCCACTAGGATCTTTAAATATAAGGTATAGTTTTTATTCTTAACTTACATGAATAATTTAACAAGTTCTGAGTATGATAGAATTCTTATTTATTGCCAGTTTGTGAACTTTTACTTTAGTCAAAGGGCTTAATTAAAAAAAAAATATATTGAAGGATTTTAAGCTTTCTAAAACTGATTTTCACTATTTGGAAACAGAAACACTGTTCTTACATAACAAAATTTGTTGGCACAAAATTTAATAAAATTGTTCTACTAAGACTTGCCAATGAAATTTGATGGCATAAAACTTTTTTTTTCCACCAGCTTAGAAATGTCACACCCCTGTCCACTATGCTGTAGCTGGAGGGAAAAAAAAATCAATATTATTTATTGTGATCTCCAAACATCCAGCATCATTTGTGTGTACTTAATGATCATGACAGTTCTTCAGAACACTGTGGGATGAGAAAAGACAGTGGGAGTAAGACTGAGATTCTTTCATAGTGAAAGGCTATAGTGAAACTTCATAAACATCCGTTCCTAAGAAAGATCTTGAACGGGTTTGCTACTTAGGAAGTATACTTTCAATATAGCACAGGATGTTCATGTCATGAATTGGAAGTGGTCTCCTAACAAATGAAATGGAAGAAATTATATCAGTTTGCTTCAGCAATTGCCATCTGCAGAGAAATTCAAAATTTTTGGTGTCTGGAAAACTGTAATTATGTTTTGAGAAAAAATTTTAAATTTTGGAGGGTGCTCTATTTGGCAAACTAATGGAAATATTTTTCTTAATCCTTGAGGCCAGTGACAGTCAAAGTAATCCATCATTTTTCATGCTAGTTTCATTTACATAGCAGAATCAGAGTTAAAATGGATACGAACATTGCAATTAAGCCAGTCACCAATTTTTGTTGGAAACATATATTTTTAAATAGACAAGACAATTCTATTAGTAATATAAATTTATTTTATTCACAGTGTGCTGTACCTTCTAAAAGAAAAAAGAAAATTCTTTTTACTACAAATCTTTGGAAGATGCAAACTTTGTCTTATGTAATACAATACAAATAGCAGAACACATTCTTGTAATCAGGCTGGTAAATACATAGAGAATTTAATGTGTAAAAGTTGCAACGATGCAATAAAAGTAATTCTACTCAAATTCACTGTTCATGTCGTTTTATGTACTTTCACAGACAGTAAAAAGAAAAGACTGTTTTAGGAAACTACTGAAAGCCTTCTATTATAACCTTATAATGTAACATTTTGGGTTGTAACAGTGTCTCTGTTTCTTATAGCTTAGCCACATTATCAAGACTCAATTGTGGAAAAAAAAGAAAAAATGTAGGGAAGAGAACTTCTGTGTGTACGAAAAAAAGAAAAAACAAAATCAATCAAATAATGAAAATGTTTAAAAGAAAAAAACCCTTCTAGTCATTTAAAATTTTTCTTCAGTTCAAAATACTTTTTTTTTGTTTGTTTCATTTGTTATTTTAAAATTAAGTAAATAATTATAGGACCTTTTACAAACAAATGAGAGAAAGGATCAAACCATATGAAAATTCATTTGAGGCTTAAAGGGAGTAATTCTCCTGTTAAAATAAACCAAAACAAAAAAACCAACATAATCTAAGCTTCCATGAATTGTTGCGTACCATGACTAACAAGTTCTCTGTTAATAGAAGATCTTCTTACACAATATTTATTTCATCATATTTGTATTTATATTTACACAGTAAGAAGACCACTGAAATAAATATTGAATTTCAAGGGGCTTTAACTTCTGAGAAGATTGTTTTCTCACAAGAAAACTTTTAGGTAGGAAGAAGCGTACAGACTAACCTTTAAAATAAAAGAACAACTACTCACTTTGACAACATTTCAAGGGTTCCATATTATCATGGGGTTGTCAGTAAAAAGTATGTTTTGAAGATTACATGAATATCTAGTGCTTTTAGCACCATTGTGGAAATGTTTATTTTTTATTTTATTTATTTTATTTTACCATTATGGGAAAGTTTTCGATATGCCTGCTTCACGTAGAAGAGAATTTTGTGAAGTCCTTGATCACCAAATACTGGAGTACCTAGCTCTGCCTTTATTCAAACTGAAAATGTGGCTCATGTTGACAGGCTCTGACTTTATATAGGTCTTGTTAATTTGTTAGCACACCCAGAAAGCAGTGTTCTGGTTTGCTCCCATAGACAGGACCATGTATCTGTGGCTATCATAGGCAGATTTTCCTTGAAAGCTTGTGCATTTCAGTGCCTCTTCACTGCCCTGTGTCTCTATATCCCCACTGAAACCAATTAGGAATCCTGTTGTACAAAGCACCACACAACCATGTCAAAATACAAAGGAATATTGGACATGATAGATAAATGAGAAGGCACTACTTACTGTTCAGTTTTTAAATGCACGTATTTTAAACACAGAAAGATTAAAGGCCTCATGTAGATAAGGCTGTGAATCTGTATCAGTGCTAATCCTTAGCTTCTCTAGAAATCACAGGACCAGGACTGGTGTGGGACAACCCTCATAACCTGTAAATGGCTCCCCAGACTCCAGCCAACATCTGGAGCCTGGCAGCTTTTGACATCAAGAGACAGTGAGTTCTTTGCTCGCATAAGATGGTGTGGTATTTGCAGCAGAGAAGGCCACTGAATCCACGTTGTCTTCACACACCACTAGGTGCAGCAGAAACAGTGCCACATTGAACCTAGGGGCCTTTCTCACAGGATTAAAAATTGCCTCTCTCTGCAAAGAAAAGATACTACAGTATTTTATTTGATAATTTCAATTAATCTTATTTCCTTCAAAGCTGTTGAAAATTTTGTATTTTTAAAATCAGATTAATCCTCCATGGGGTTTTGAGGGATTTTTGGAGCAGAGGAGGGCATAAATATTTGGTATACAGTATCTGGTGTATTTCTAGGTAAATATTATTGTTCTTGAGACAGAGACCTTTTTTTTTTATTTTTAGACCTTTTCCCCATAGTGTACTCATTCTACAGAGTACACTCATTTACAAATGTGCTTCTTTAGCACTACTTTAAAATATTACAATATCAACAAGAATAAACAGGATTTTTTTTTTTTTTATTAAGAAATAGAGTGAAAAATAGGAGTAATTTGTGAAGATCACCTGTCATCTGCAAATATAGACTTAGAGGAAGTATTCAGTAGTAACTTTAGGAATCACTATTAAAATCATACCCTGAATAAATTTTAAATAGGGATAACCCATTACCCCTTTCATCATCAGAGGTGATTTTTCCCTAATAAACTGGAGCAACACCTGCTACATTGACATCACTGGCACCTTAAATCCTGTTTCTTTTAGCAAGTTTTCAGTATACCTAAGCCATGCAGGTATCATTAATCTCATATCAGAGCAAAATGCTCAAACTTCAGTTCATCTTTGGAAAGAAAACATTATTGGGTTTCAGAGAGAGATCTGAGGTCAGGGTTTCTTTTGTATTAGTAGATCAATAATAAAGATAATAATACAGTGCCACTGACTCTTGTCATGTCTAACCTTGAAGTACTAGATTATTGCTCCATAACAGTCAAAAATATTTCATCCCTTCATGATTGCTTCACTAATTTTTCACAATCTACAGAACTATCTTCTTCAAATACAAATAAAGTTTGGGAGCAAAAAAGGTAAATGAAAGTGACACAGTTATATAAACTATGAGCCACAATAGGTATCAATTACCCTCGTAACTGAACACATTACAGAAAAGTATAATTACCTTTCTATTATTGTGTAAAAAATGTTCCAGGATTTATCAAAATTAGTTTCCAGCCCCTACAGAAGAATTTGACTGATTTATCTTTACTTTTTTAATGAAACAGCTTATTTTTCTTAATAGTGAAGAAAAAGACAAAAATAATTTAAAATATATTAAAGTGAAATAGATCCATCATGTTGAAATATTACACTGCAAGAAAACTGCAGTAATATGGAGTAAAAAAATTACTGAGGAAGCATGACAGTGAATTTTGAAATTGAATGTATCTTTTCCTTACATTAATGCCTTTCAACACATGTAGCTCATATAAAGTCAGTTTAGAGATTTGGTTCATTATATACACAAGGCCTTTTGTTTGAAAAAGATAGACAAGAAGACTTGTTAATCTAATTTTTTCCAACAACTACCAATGATAATGCAAAGGTTGTTTGGCTACACCTGACAAAAAGAGCATCAAAGAAGGCAGTGAACACTAGTCCAACTTTAAGAGAGTTTGTTATTAGCTTAATTTACTTTTTCCTTTTTAGAAAATTGCAGGAAAAAAACATGCGTTGTGCCTTCCTTGGAATTTTGAGAAAAGTTCTAGCAATAAAAATATTACTGAATCAGAATTCCTGTGCATACAACAATTATGAATTTTTGAAGGCTTGGCTTCTCATTAACTTACTTGTACTTACATAAAACTAATATTTAGCCACAATAATTTTATTCAGCCCAAAAACATGGGTTCTCTAATTGTGGCAGGAAAACCCTAGATTGCAACCCTGCATAAGCTTCACAGAGACGTTTGTTCTGTTTTACTGTGATGGAACCAGAGAACTGCATAACCAAAGAATCATAGAATCTTTAGTATTGGAAAGGACCTCCACAGTCATCAAGTCTAACTTTTGACCTAACACAACCATATTAGCTTATCTAAAGCACTAAAGTGCCACATCTGGTCATTCCTTGAACACTTCCAGACACAGTGCCTTTCACCTGGGCAGGCTGTTTCAATGCCTGAAAAACTGTTCAGGGAAAAATAAAAATTCTGGTATCCAGTCTGAACTTCCCCTAGTTCTCTGTGGGCCAACATCCACCTGGCTACACCCTCCTTTCAGGCAGTTTTAGTCCCTCCTTTCAGGGGGGACCTTATCACTCTTTTCAGGTCTCCCCTGAACCTCCTCTTCTCCAGGCTAAACACCCACAGCTTCCTCAGCTGCTCCTCACAGGGCTTGTGCTCCAAACCCTTCAGCAGCTCTGTTGCCCTTCTCTGCAGCCATCTCAGAACCTCAATGACCTTCTTGGAATGAGGGGCCCAGAACTGAGTGGCCACTGTTTGATAAGGAGCCTCACCAGTGCTGAATACAGGAGAACAATCCTTGCCCTGGTTCTGGTGGCCACACTATTTTTGATACAGGTTATCAAAAATAATTATTGCCAGCCACACCCTGGCTCATGTTTAGCCACCAACAAACAGCACCTCCAGGCCCTTTTCAGCTCGACCACTTTCCAGCCACTCTGCCTCAAGTCTGTAACATTGCATGGGGTTGTTGTGCCCAAAGTGTAGGATCCAGTGCTTCACCATGTTCAACATCATCCCATTGGCCTTGGGCCATTCATACATCCTGTTCAGATTCCTTTGCAGTTTAGTCTCCCACCACAACAACTTAGTGTCATCTGCAAATATACTAGAGTGCACTAGATCCCCTTGCCCAGGCCATTAATAAAGTTATTGAACAGGACTGGCCCCAGCACTGAACCTTGGAGAATCCCAAGGCTCATAGAATCAAAAATCAAGAATCATAGAATCAAGTTATTGAATTGTAGAATCAGAGAATTATAAAATTATTTGTGTTGGAAGAAACCTTTAAGGATCATCTAGTCCAACTCTCCTGCAATGAGAAACGACATCTTCAATTAGATCAGGCTGCTCTGAGACCATTCACCACCTCTGTGTAACCTGTCCAAATGTTTCATCACATTCACAAAAAAAAAAAAAAAAAAATTCTTTGTATCTAGTCTGAATCTACACCACTTTAGTTTAAAATTGTTACCTTTTCTTCTGTTGATACAGGTCCTAGCAAAAAGTCTGCTCCTTCTTTAAACTCCCTTTATATAGTAACAGGACATGTGTTTACTCCAGGTTGAACAACACTCTTAGCCCTAGGACAGGTATTCTATTCCTTTTATAATTTTTGTGTCCTTTGGACCCACTTCAACACTTTTTCCTATCCTGAACATTACAAAGCTGGAGCAGGACCATTAACCAGAGCAGAGCAGAGGGGCAGAATCCCCTCCCTGGCCCTGCTGCCCACGCTGCTCTGGATGCAGCCCAGGACACGTTTGTCTCTCTGGGCTGGGAGTGCCCATGGCTGGGTCATGTCCAGCCTCTCACCCAGCAGCACCCCAAAGCTCTTCTGGGCAGGGCTGCTCTCATCTGTTCACCCCAGCCTGTGCTGTGCTGGGGATTGCCCCAACCCTGGTGCAGCACCTTGCACTTGGCCTTGTTAAACCTCATGGGTCCACTTCTCAAGTTTGTTCAGATCCCTCTGAGTGGTATCCCATCCCTCAGGCATGTCCACTGCTCATCTTGGTGTCATCAAATACTCTAATTAACAATAGGCAAGAGACATTTTCCTTTTAAAGGTCACAAAGTTAAAGCCAAGCTTTTGACCTTTATTCAGGAAGTCTCCAAGAGACCTCTAGTTGAACTAGATGGGAGATAACAAATAAGCAAGAATGAAAAGAAAGAAGCAATAATATTGTTGCAGCAAATTCAATTGCTAAATTGTTATGGATTAAAAATATCAATATATATTGCAGAAAAATACACAAAATTAAGTCTTTAACCCACAGACACACACGAAAGTCAGCATGAGTGGGAAACAGTAAGCAACATCAAACAGATCCCGAGAGTACATTGATCAAGTGTATTGATGGAAAAGCTGGTGGAAAATATCACTGTGGGTCATGCATGGGCATAATACTATAGCAGAGTAGAAAAAAAATTCTGCCCTTTTAAACAAAACAAATCCAAGCTAACAGCACTTAACTGATACCCGATTTTCAGTAACTATAATTTATGACAAATAGACAAAACCAACCAAAATCTTGACAAAATAATAGAATGTGAAAGTAGAAGTAAAATTTGGAACTGAAATGGAAGTAAAAGACAGAAAAAAAAAATGTTTCCGTGGCCAGGAGAATTAGGAAACTTTAAACTCTCATCAATATGTCCAGTTAAATGTCATGCTAGCATGCTTAAAATATTAATTAAAAAAATTTAAAACTCCCTCTTTGTAACTGAAAATACTTTGTAACTAAAAAGTGTTATTAATTTCATGAAAGTACTTTGTTTTATGCTTGCTTCACAGTGACACCTTCCTTGTCAGTCCCTCCACGATGGTGAACCCCCCTCACATAGAACACACTCCCAGGTCCCAAATACTTACTCAATGACAAGCCACAATGTCCCTAAATTACTTCAGGAGAAAAAGTGGTTCATAGAGAACAGAATTGTCATTTCTCCTGATGATAAATCTGTTTGTGATTTATGATAAAATTAATTTTAAAATATTAGTAATTTCATGTCTCTGTGATGCTGTGATCTTTTTTAACAATGGAATCGATATTAAATACATGGTCTCAGTTTATCTGCATCATCATTTTTGCAGCTTTGGAGAGCAGTTGTTATAGATCTTACTATAAAATGGCAAGCTTACAAAAGTGACCAACTGTAAGAAAATACAAAATTCTTACAAGGCCTTGTAAATCAACAATTTGAAAATCTTTCCTAATTGTTGAAATAGAGGTTTGGGATTTGGATATTTATTTTTAACTAAGTAACTTCCACTATCATTCTCCTGACTCACCTTTCAAAAAATAAGTATATGAATTTTCCTAAGAAGCTTGCCCATGCTCACCCTTAGAAAGTAACACATGAAGAAGGAGTATCTATCCAATTACATATTACCACTATGGGAAAAAAGGCTTGATGGACTGGTAATTTAAGAAAGTGATAGAAAGCCACGCAAAGGCAGGTGAAGGATCTAAAAACTTATTTTGGTATTTTTTTTCTCGAATTCTGGGTTTTAAATTTCCTCGAAGCTGGATAATTTGAGTGAAGAATGAAATTCACTGATGTGTTCTCTTAACACCAGTGTTTACAATAGTTCTCCTTACGTAAACTTGGAGTAGAAATAGTATTTTTAAAGGGAAGGATTAAATTAATTTTGTATGTTTTTAATAATGGGTTTTTTAATAAGGTGAAAAAGTAAAAAAACAATGAAACATATGCAGAGGAAAGAGAAAACAAGGCAAGAGTTATTTAAGGGGGAAAAAGAATGTTAGACAAAATCTGTGGCTTAACCCCAGCCAGCAGCTAAGCCAAACACAGCTGTTCACTCACTCCCCCACAGTGGGATGGAGAAGAAAATCAGAAGAGTGGATGTAAGAAAATATAGGTTAAGATAAACAGTTAAATAGGTAAGTGAAAATCTGTGTGAGCAAACAAAAACAACACGTAACATGGACAGGCAGGTTTTCAGCCATCTGCAGGAATGCTGGGCTCCCTCACATGTAAAAGTTACACAGAAAGACAAATGCCACAGTTCCAAATGTCCCCACACCATTCTTTTTTGTCATGTTTTATTGCTGAGGATGATGTCATATGGTAAGGAAAATCCTTGTGGTCAGCTGGGGTCAGCTGCTCTGTCTGTGTCATGTCTCAGCTTCTTCTGTGTCCCCACCCTCCTCGATGATAGGATGGTTTGAGGAGTAGAAAAATGCTTGATGTTGTGTCCTTTTTGCTCAGCACTAACAGTCTCAGTACCTAGCTGATGTACAATACTCTATTCACTACAGCACATTTTTGTCCTCTGTTTCTTTCAGAACTGGTACTTTACTGTCACTCTCTGCACCATGATGTTGCAATGTCACCTTCTTGTGCTCAATTTTTATTAAATTTATTTATGTTTTCTGATACATGGCACAGAAAACATACAAGCACATCCAAAACTTCTTAACTGTTTCTTCAAACTTGCAAAATGTTCACCACTGGTTTGAGGCTTTTTTATTTGTTTGATGACTACACCAACCTGTATCCATGCAGGAAACCTGTCTCTCAAGGTACATCCCCTGTCTGTGAGTCTCTGAACAACATCCCAAACAATGCATTTAAGTGAGTTCATGAGAAATATAATGCTTTCACTAGCTTGTTTACTCTTGACACTTATCTCTAGGGGAAAAAAGAGTACACTTTTGTCATATATTATTCCATGCCTAGCATGTTCTAACTTGAAGATTAATGTCTTACTTTTTCCATTTTCACTTCTTTTTTCCACCTAATCCATTTCCACTTGCAGCCCATCTCCCTTATATTTGTTCTAGAATGAGTACAGGAATTAGTATCAGTAGTTCAGTTACCACATTTCTTCTTTGTAATATAGAAGACAATCCATGTGAATCTGTTTATTCTTAAAGTCAGCAAGAATATTAGCTTCCACTCACTATTCTGCTATCTGAAAAAATGTTCCAAAATTCACTCTGGACATCTGCTTTAACTCCTCATTTTGATATTTGGATTCTAGAGACTCTGCTTGGTAATGATTACGTGTAACATTGAAGCAACACTCAAAAACCTTCACATGATAACTTGTGGTATAACCCAACACTGAGACCAGGTCTACACTTGTGATTACTTCATCAATCACAAGGACTGTGATTGATTAAATACCATTTTATTTTTGCTCTACCAAATTACCAAGCATGTAGTGTCTAAGTTGCTGAACAGATAGTGATGCTCAAGTTATCACATTACAGGCAGTGTCCAGCACAATTTAATTGATAAAATTATATAAATTGATAATATGTTTGAGCTTTGAATGCATTTCAGAGTAAAAAAAGGCAATTTTTGTATTTTTTTTACCAGGAAAGAAGTATTTAATTTACTGTAGATGATGAAACAACAATGGAGGTATTAATATTATTGATATTTCTTAAAATAAATTAACATAATTAATTTAAAAAAACTTCTTATAGAAGTGAAATAACTGGGTTTTTTTTTTTATTTATTTATTTTTGCCTGAATGTAATTGCTTGCACAATAATATGTATCATATGCATTACAGGTCATTAAAGCAGAGGCTGTAAAACAGGCAAAAAGAATTTAACCAGTTAATCACTTTTGCACTTGTTCTTGAAGAACTCCCTCAGAATCAAGATTTTCCTGGGATAGGCAGTTCTACTTAGCTTTTCTGATGTGTTTCTGTGAAGGTTGTTTGGGAGATTTTTCTAGCTCACTAGAACATCTCTTTGCTTACAGGTTCGTGATACAAAAATCTCATTCTTTTCTTAAGTCTGTGCAGTCATATTATAGAAATAACTTATACTATTGGCTAGATTTCATAGAAGATAATGAATTTGCATCTTTGATGTGAAAAAGCACAATTGTTTGAAACTTATATCTATTTCATCATAATGGCTTGATGTTCAGGTAAAGATGAGCACAGAGTATGTATAAAACAGAAGGCTTGGGGGAGCTTGAAACACTTTAATTCTATTCTTTCTATTACAGCTTAATTTAGGCTTATACAAAATGTATGGTACTTCCTGATGGATATGTATGGTCTTAGTGCATAAGCCCATAAAAATTAGGGGAAGAAATATAGTGGATTATAACTGTCACATAGTTTACATAAAAAATATGTTTAGTTCAGGAGCATTTATGTCCTAGAACAAAAACTTTCACTAAATATTGTCTAAGTTGGGATAAGAAGTCTTTTTGTCTTGATATTAATGAAGGCAATTACTTCTATCAACTGTCTTCTTTTTTTTAATGTCAGATTTGACTGTTGTTTTCTAATTACATATATGCATTAATTTTAATTATTAGTGAGTGTGAGTGCACCACAAGGAATATTTTAGCAAAAGCCCTGAACTCAATTGTGTTTAGCTGTATTGGTACCCTTGTATCCCGGTTTAGGGCAAATCTGGGAGAGAACCTCCAAATGGGGGTCCCCCACTAAACAAATTCAAGCTGCCCCTCCCCCCAACTGGTTCAGGAAAAAGATATCCTTGGAGAAAGTGGAAAAAACTGTTTATTTAACAGAAATTGAATAATATTAAGCAATAAAACCTCTCACTGTTCTGAAGAGATAGCAAATTCACAAAGTCCTTGTCATGGTGTGTAGCTCGGCTCTCTCAGTCCCTTTCAGTCCCTCTGGAAGTGCCGAGGCCCAGGCCCCGCTGGGCCACAGGCCTGAGCTCCCGGGGTTTGTCTGCGGTTTCAGTCCAGAGCAGGTTCAAACAGATCCAAGGAAAAGGAAAAAACAACTCAAAAACTGGGAAATTTCTTTGCCTCAGCTAGCCAAATACTAGCTAACAGCAAAAGAAGGCTCTGTCCCACTGACTGTCCATGCTGCAAGCACAGTCCAAGAGCAGGATGCAGAGGAGTGAGGGCTCTTTCTGAACACAAACTGCGGCTTCTTCCCCCCTCTTTGCTCTCAGAACCAGTCTTAAATGTGCAGAACTTAATATGTAACATAAACAAGGCAACTGGGAATACAAGCATCCACCTGCTTGATGAAATGTGTAGACAACGCTCTCATGTCATTAAAATAATGAATGACTTGGCTTCTTGTTGTTGTATCTCCCCAGTCCCAACCCAACCTGGATCCATGGACATGGCTTTTTCTCCTGGACTCAGACTTACTTTGCCCCAGTACCCTTACCAGGCTGTCACTGAATCAGTGTTCTCCCTGACCCTGAATCAAGGTCCCGTTCTCTGACCCTGACCCTGACTTGCAGCCTCAGTGCTTTGGATCCGTGTCAATGGAGCCTTGCATTTGCCTTCAGCTCCAGGCTTCCTTCCCATGGGGAGCAGCCAGAACTTGCTTCTCAATAACAGCAGGTTAAGGAAAGAAAACTAGCACTGTAGTGCTGAGCACCTTGGTATATTATCACTGATGGCAATCAGAAGCAGATATTGAAGGAAAGTGTGAATCTTTCCACAGCATAACTTGCAGCAACTAAAAATGTAAGGACTTTCTATGCTTGTGTAACTCAACAGGATGAATGTGACTATATTTTTAATTTTTTTGATCAATAAACTTTTAGCCTTTGCATGACTCTTCAGCAATGTATTTCAGTGTATTTTCACTACTTGTGGACAGGCAAAGCTTCTTGTATGCTCTGAAGTTGTTCCTACACAGTGTCAATGAATTATCTGTCATTTTAGCTAAGAAGATCTGTTTGCTTATGAGATATTTTCTACAACATTGTTCATGATAGAAGTACATATCACAAATATATTTTACACATTTTACTTTTAGTATCAGATCATGTTCAGTGACAAAAGAATGACAAAAAAAAAACAACTCAAGGAGAATAGGAAAAATATGTTCTTTAGATAATATATTTCTTGAGGACTTTTTCTCTAGTTTCATCAGAGTCTTATTACAAAGAATGAAGGAATGATGAGTACCTAAAATCTACTTAGGGCTTGCATGCAAGAGTTGCTGGGTACTGATAGAACAAAAAGTTTGAAAAACCTGAGAGGGGAGCAAAAGTGTTGCTCTGAATTCTTACTTATTCTTTTTTTTATGTTTCAATGTAACTTTTAGAAGTACCCGCTTAAAACTATAGTCCTTTAAAAGTTTTTAAAAAGCCCCAAAACTTCAAAAACAACAACCCCCAAAACACTCGAATCACTGTATTTGCAAATAAACTACTACATATTTTTGTTGTAATTGCTACTCCTTGTATTTCGATGGCATCAGTAGAACTGTCTGATCTTTTGAAGTTTGAAAGTTGAGAGGTACCTTAAACAAGACTTTACTCAATTTTTCAAAATGCAGAAATACAGATAAAAGTAAATAGAACCTATTTTGTATTTCAAAGCCATTCAGTGGCTGCAGTGAAATGACTTGGACACTATAAATTTTCCATGTTTCTCATTTAGAGAATAAACTTCAGAAACCACAGAAAATGTGTGTAAATGTCATATTATTGAAAAAAGAGTATTTTGACTACATGAACTTATGTAATAGCATCTGTAGGAAACAATCTCTTTTAATCTAAAAATTCCCTGCTGCTGCAAAATTAAGCAGAATAATTCTAGCGTGTAATGCACATCTTATATTTGATAAGGGGTTTTAGCATACGTATTTAGTACAAACAGTTTCACTACAAAAAATATTACATGAGCTATAAAGAATGAGCTGGAAGTAGAAGTAATGAATGTTATGCCTTCCCTTTAAGATGTGTTTGCCTAAGCATAGTTGCCACTATATTCATTGCTGTCCATTTTATATACTAGAAGACAAATAGATAAATAATTAGAGAATTTCACTTAATTTTACTTTATTTTGTTATACCACTTAAATATACATGACTTCCAGATGCTGTAGCTCATTTTAGTAGAATCTGATTTCATAAAAAAATACTTTAACTGCTATAAAATTTGAGAAAGAACTAGAGTTAAAAATATCACAGTACTGCCAACACTACCTGACAGTGTAGAGTAGAGTAAAGGTTAGAACTCATTATCCTTTGTTTCTGTTCCCCTATCACCACCCCAAATTTTCAGTTCTTCTGAACATGTGATTTGCAAGAGATGTGGTTTGTAAACCATATATCTTATCCATAAAACACTATATTAATGGGCAATTTTATTTTTTCTTTTTACTGTTCTCAACTACCTGTTCCAGCTCATCAGGAGTCTTCTGCTTTCAGTTTTTGAGATGGAGGTTCAGTCTCAAGCACTGTCTGAACTGGCAGCTACCTTAGAGGAATGTGCACACGGTACATTACAGACTTGGATCTGTTGCACTTGGGATAGTTACCATTGCTATACCAAGTTATCACCCTGAATGATCGTGACATGTATCACATGAAAAGCATTTCCTTAAGGGATTAAGGATTATTTAGCTTTTCCATGCTGATACCAATGTTGAAGTCGCCTCTAACCATTCAGACACATTCTAGCTATTATCTGGTACTTGTTTATACTTCCAGCAGGAAAACCTCAAGAAAGAGCATTTTTTATCTCACTGCAAAGGTTAAAACAATGTTAATTTTACCACAAATTTAAGTGGCTTTTTTGCAAGGGTCTGCTGACTTGGAGAATAAGAACTAGATCTACCTGATCTGTGGTAGAGAATTTGTATTCCAACCTACTTCTGAAGTAAACTGCTGTTATTTAATATCCACAAACCTGTTAATGGGTGAATGAAAATGAGATCCAACTAGTTACTAATCTACCCTACATACAGCCATATTTGTTGTTTTGAAGAGAAATAGGACAGACCTTAAATAAAGTGAGTGATACTATGGGAACTGCAGTGAAACTCATTAGTGAATTAGGCAATACAGAACCTAGAAGCACAGAGATTTGTGGTTTGCTTTTATACTGTGGTGATTCAAACACAGATGGAAAATTAACACTAAATAAGCCTCTACCTTTTCCCTTCACATCCTTCTGGCGAGAAAGGAACTAAGGCAAAGACTGTGGGTTGAGATAATGATTTACTGAAAACAGCAATGGGATGAGAAATGGACAGTAACAGCAACAATATTGATAACATAAGAGTACAAAAAAAAGAGGTGATTTACACACAAAGAGGTGCTCAACCACTATGACAATTCCCTGTAGCCACTGGGACTAAGATGGTGATTGTTCCTACAGCTTGGCAATGGCACAGGTTTTCCCAAGACAAAGACAAGATGGTGAATGCACCATGTGGCCTCCTGAGATAAAAACGAGATGGCAGATGCTGTCTGCATCCAGTGTTCCCACTCTTTGAGCCTGAGACAGCAAAACACAATGACAGGCAAAGCCCTAAAAAGCTGGATTGTCTGTGTTGCACTGCCTACTCCCCTGGGGTTTGACTCCATGCTGCACTGCTCCTCTTTTGTCAGTGTTTACCACTTTGGCGCAGTATCTGTGATTCGTCTGTGCTCAGCACTGTTTGGTTGGGCTCAGCGTGACTTGATTTGCTGCTGCTTCATTCCCTGTGGCTGCTCCTGGCACCACTACCTGTGGTGCATGCACTCCACTAGGCTCAGCTGCATTCACTGCCCAGAGCCACACCCTCCTGAAGGTCAGGAGGGGATGAGCAGCAGTGGAGAGAGGGAATAGGGTCCACAGTGCTTGTTCTGGAAGCTCCCTTGAGGAAGAAATAGTACAAAATTATGCATTTTTGGTGTACATTCATCCATTTCTTCCTCCTGAAACCATGCATCCCAGGAATTAAGTGTGTGGTAGGGAACAGCACCCATGGTGCAGCCCTCCTCTCTGCAACTAGAACATATGAAAGAACAAAACACATACATAAAAGAAACAGATTCATCAGCTACAGGTTCAGTATCAGCAGCAGTCTGACATGAGCATCTCTGGTTTAACTTGACAGACCTTTGGGTGGATGTTTTCTTTCTAGTACGTGCCTAGATTCTCTCTTGTGCACAAAGAAAGCTCTCTTTTTAAAAGCTGAGGAAGGCAGAAGTTGGCTGTTTTAGGAAAAAGAATTTGAGTCGTAATACACTTCATTTCACTCCTGTACATGGTATACTTAACTTTTTCTTGGCAATATGACATTGAAAAATATTCTGTTTTGTCTTTGGAAAATGTGTTTTGAGACAGACATTCTATGATGCTTTATTCTTTATTTTTAAAATGGACTCCAGTATTATCCTCACTTTGAAGTCTTATGTAGTTGCTGAACAAGAAGTACTAGAAACTTGTAAACACAAATCTCCTAATCCATTAGAGTAAAATGGAGGTGATTAAACATTTTCTTCTTTTTTGTCAGTGATGGCTCCATGCCCTTTTTAAGTAGAACCAAGTCAGAAAAGCATGTTTTCATCTTTAAGTCACAATACTTACTAGAAAGAACAAGACCCTCAGCTTACATTTACTTAAGTAGCAAGACAATTATAATCTGTCAAAGGAATGCTATACTCAATACTGCAAATTCAATCCAAGTATATTTTGTTTTGACTAGGTTTAAACACAACAGAGCTAAAACCAGAAAAGGTAATTATCTACAACTCAAAATACACCTAACATTAACTTAACTAGGAGCTGCAATGTCAATTTTGCTACATTAGGGAAATGCATAAATTATGTACATGTGATTACATTTTTCATGTTGCTTGAAGTATATTAGATTTGTAAAATAAATTGCATTTATATGCCATGTGCTTATGTAGTAAATATAGGTGAGAAATAACTTTTGTATAACTTCTGTGTAGTTATATTAGGGTTTTAACAGAGCCCTTTGCATTGTGTACTTTTATGGAAACATGTTCCCTTTCTTTAGGTTTCTGACAATGAGAAAATAGGTGCAAAAATGTTTAAGACAACTTTGTTTTCCAATATTTGTATTTAATATTTCATGTTTTATTTTAGTCTATACAATGAAGAGCATGATGACTTTTATTTCCAGTAATGGGGTCACCAAGAAAGTAGTTTTAAGATAAGAAAATATATTTCAGAAAAAATAAAATTAAGAAATGGGTGTTGAAATATGTTTATATATGAGATATATTTTTATAAGATACAGCTGATGTTTTTATAGAGTTTGTTTCCTAATTTTGTATCAGTCGATTTTCAGGATATCAGTACAGGAAATTAAAAGGCAAATTCTATTGTTAAAATTTGACTTGATATAATCTTTTAAAATATATTCTCTGTAAGGTAAAAAAAGGTATGTTCTTGGGAACAAGAAGATATGGGTGAGGACAGCACTGAGAATTTAAAAGAAAACTATAATCTACTGAGTATTACTAACTCATAATAAGCAGCCCAAATAAACTTAAATTAATGAGTGAGAAGTTCCTTGTTTCTGAAACAGGCTGAGATTTGACCTACTATGCTTTTTCATGCAATCAGATGGCATTTCTAGAGATCATATAATCTGGAAAGAATGAGCAAATCTTTTATACAGATGAGGGAAAACTGAAGAGGAAATAAGAAAAAAAGGCTGAGGGTGCAGATGGAGTATGCAATTACACAATTTCAACCACAAAATTAAGGTTAGGGTAGAGTTGCTTGCAGATTCTCCCATAAGTAGAGATGCAGATTAGAGTTGCTTGCTGATCCTTTCATAAGGTGAGATACTGTGTTTAGGCCTTCACCTCTCCTGGAAAATCTGGACAATTAAATGGAATTTTGAGTCCTGTTGTCTCCCCCTAACTCTTCCAATTTTCATCTACTCTCTCTTACTCTGCTCTGTCATCACTTTTATTACTGTTTTTAAATGCTCGCTCTGAGCACACTCAGCAGAAGCCTTACAGCCCCAAGGAGAATGAAAGAACTGCTAGTCCATGCCCTGAAATAAGAAGCAGTGATGTAGGCAGAAAGAACACGTGCTTTATGCTTAAGTAAGCACTCTGACAGGTAGCATTTAAAAAACTCCATCAAAAAGAATGGGTTTTTAAAAAATTATTGGCATTCTTGAAGGCCAACTTTTTATAAGAATAGCATCATTTCCTAAATTTTAAATAAATTTTTGTAAATGACTTAATTAGTAGTATCCAGTAAAACATCCAGTAGAGAAGATAATTACTTGATTGTCAAATGGAATAACAATGGTTTTCCCTGCAGTGAAATCTCTACCACTGTAATTAGGTTATGTCATACTTTACCCTGAAGGGAATATTAAAAACACAAGACAAGCCAATTTCATCCACTATATTTTTTCTATTTATAGTTTAGTGCTAAATTGCTGCCTTCATGATGCAGCAAAGACATCAATAACGAAATAACCACTCTTCTGTTGCTCAGTTAAGTTTGCTACATGGATATTAATGTAAGTATGGATCTTCTAAGAGAATTCTGTTGACTAATCATTTGTAGTATAATAACAAAAAATATACATATGAAGAGTTTTACAGGAAGAAAATAACACGGTAGAAATATATATAAAAGCAGGACAAAAAAAAAAACAGCAATAAATTTATCTGCAAGGATTATACATATACTGACAAATTGAGTGAATTGTGACTTACTGTTTTTCTATTTTTATTTTGTATTTCTCTTCTCTTAGAACAAGTCAACAGCAAAAAACCTGATCAAAAAAACCTCAAAAAAATAAGCTACTGAGAAATTTCACATAATAGAAAGAGATTGCCTATCCCTATGACTCCATTTGCAAAAAAAAAGATACAAAATTATTTGTTCAAACCTTGATACCTGTTTGTTTGTATTTATTTATATAGATTTAAAAAAATGTTATTCAGAGGTGAGAATATTGTTCTGTTTTCCATATGTATTTGATAAACATATTTTTATATGTATTTGATATGTACATGAAAACCGCTTGTTTTATACCTAATGTAAAATCAGGCCACACTTTTTTTGCCTAGAAAACCATATTGTACTGCTAAGTGAATCACTTAATGGAGAAAAATACCCAGAAGAAAATTACTTTAAAAAGTATTTAGTGAATAAGGTAAATCTTAAAATGTGATGTGTGATGTTTATAAAATGGCAAAGAAAATGGTTTCATTTTTTTTTCCTGAAGTTAGAGTTAAGGAGGCTTCTGGTTTAAGATTTCAATTATCTCTTAAGAAGATGAGATCACTTAGTAAAATAAATTCTAGTAATCACAAACACAGACATGGTTAGGAGAAGAAAATGTGGCAAGAGACTTCTGTTAGATTTATGTTCTGTTTTATTTTCTATTTTTTTTAGTGTTTTGTGGAATTTTTGCAAGAGACACTTAAACAAAACCTCTCCCAAGTTTCAGATGTCTTCAATACCAAGCTGAGAATGGATTAATAGGGATATGGACTTTTAATGTGACCATTAGTCCGTGTATTGAGGCACTTTAACTTGAAAAAAAAAATCTGCTTCTAAAGCATTTATTGTTTAAGGTCACCATATTAAGAAGAACATCACGATCTTTGAAAAAAAAGGGAAAATTGATAATGCATGTGACTAGCTCAGAAGCTGTTTCATCTAACAGATGAGGTCTTTTAGGACTGATCAAATAAGGCCAATGACAGCTAGAAATGCAGTATAAGGACTTCTTTGAAATCTAAACCAAGCAGCTTTCTTTTTTATATATTTTTATCAGATAATTAGAAAGGTCTAAGAGGGAAGACATCCCCATCTTACATACACTCTGAAACAGACTAGTTTTCTGTTGCTATATTACAAAAATTGTATGGAATTTCTGATTAAAGGACTGACATCAAGAAACTTCTGTGTGTTGAAAATGAGAATCACACTATTATTACTGTTTATATTTCTCTCAGCATTGCTGTACTTCTCAGATCTCTATCTGAAAAATCAGTCCTTGCATAAGTGTCAAGTCCATGGACTGAGTTTTTTATAGAATGATTTATCACTTTAATAAAAATACTTTTATGTAAGTGTCACCTTTCTAAGTACTTAAAATCTATTTAACAATTGACTTGTTTTTTTAGGTTCATTTTTGTTTGTTTGTTTATTTGGGGTTTTTTTTGGTTTTGTTCTGGTTTTTTTTGTTAAGTTTGGTTGGTTGGTTGGTTTGTTGTTGGTTTTGTTTTACAGTTATGGGCACACAAATAATTATGTTTTCTTAATTATCATACAATGATAGAATAGTTGGGTCAAAAGGGACCTTGGAAATCACCCAGTTCCAGCCCCCATGCCATGGGCAGGAGCAGTTTTCATTAGAACTGGTTGCTCTGGTTGTCCCATCCAACCTGGACTTGAATGCTTCCAGGGATGGGGCCCAGCTTTTGTGGGAAATCTTTTTAAGTGCCTCACTACCCTCACAATAAAGAATTTCTTCCTAATACGTAATCTAAAACTACTCTATTTCAATTTGAAGGCATTCCCCTTCATCCTATCACTACATGTTCCTATCAAAAGTCTCCAATTCTTCCATAGCCCCCTTTAGACACTGGCAGGCCAAAAGACATCTTAACATTTTACCAAATGCCTCTGCTATTGGAAGTTTTTTGTATATGTTATTGAAAATTATTAGTACATATATACTTTTTCCCAGTCCTTACAAGTCCTTACAAGTCCCTACAAGCTTGTAAAAAGAGATTCTTATATATTCCAGGGGCCATCTAATATTAAATTTCAGCACCTCAGATCGTCTTCAGATAATCATCATCTGGCACAGAAATAGCTATGACCTCCTCTGTACTAAAGAGCAATTGCTTATTGATGGCTTCTGTGATAAAAACTCCCAGAGGTTTCTCAAGTCTGTTTCCAGGTGCCATGTTCATACATAGATTCAATACCTATTAGAATTAAAAATGTTACACATGAAAATATGCTTGCAAATTAGTTTTATTTTCCCTTTTTTTGACTTTTTTAATGGACCATTAATGTTTTGCACTAGCTAGGGAGGCACAGGCCTTCCTCGCCAACATGTACCAAGAAGAACCCAAAGATAGCTCTGAGATACTTGTGTTTCCTTGTCCACACAGGCTTATGATTCACTGCTGACACCACTAACATGGATGACAGATTAACTCAGATTTCTGTCTTCAAGGAGCAGGAGAGACAGTATCAGCTTGTTTTGCATAAATGACTGTGCAGAATCCTTTTTAAAACATTTTCAGCCATCACCAGCCAAAGCAAGGTAAGAGCCATTGACCTGGTAGTATTGGAAGACTCCGTCCTGCATTATCCAATCTACCAAACACTGTTCACCCATAGGCAGATCCCACACACAACCGAATCTGATTAATGCCTCAAAGAAATTCTTACAATAAAAATAATCCTTCTTTACATTTGCTATCCTGTGACTGACCCTGTGGTGATGCTCACTGATCAGCTCCTACAGAGAAAATGTATGCCGAATGTTTTTTTTGTTTGCATGATGAGGAGAATGTCCTCTTGCAGATTTAAATTTTAGAGGAAAATCTGGCCAGTGTCTAGAAAATATTCCTTTTCCCATACATGATTTTTCTCAAGAATAGTAGTCCAAAAGCAGTGTTATTACTGAACCTTTCTGGAAACATCCTGTGGATCCATAGGGATATGGGAAGATAGATATTCTTAGTCCCTTTGGGTATAAATATAATACTGTAAGTGAATATTATTCACTTAGTTATTGTGGATATTAAGTGAATAACATTCACTTAGTTATTGTGCAATAGTTATGCTTTTGCATAAGTTCTGACCACATGTTCTTGCAGTTCATGCCTTTCTTTTTTAATTTTTATCTAAATTTTCAGGTTCTTATTTATATTAATTTAACTTCATAAAGTAAATATTTTATTTTCAAAGGTTCTGCAGAAACAAGACCTTTTTAATTTCTAGAGTTGTATTACAACAGGAATTAGGTTAATTGATTTATTCTGTATAGTTCCTAATTAGGCAAATGTGCTTCTTTTTTTTTTTAGGCTGTGGTATGTGGCCTGCACACACATACGTTGTGAGACTTTAAAAGAATGTTATTTTTTGTATTTCCTGTCACAACATTTTTCCCTTTATCATTTGATCGCTTGCAAACACTATCAATCTTTCATTTGAAATATTTATTTTCTGAAGAAATATTTGAAGTTAGCAAGTTAACTGAAGATATTTTGTTTGAAAATAAACTAGAACCAAGTTAATAGGAGAGCATAAGTGTGTTAGCAGCAGTTGAAGTTGATTTAGATACTCAGGTTAAGTATGAAACACATCAAGCTCTTTGGGGAAGATTTAAAGACAAGATCAATGATATAAAGGACAAAATGTTTTGCAGCATTCAAGAATGAGAGGAATTAATGATGTCTCATACCTCAGTAAGATACTTCTGGCTCCACAGCAGCACAAAATCACAGTTGAAATGGGACTTTGTGCTCTCTTTTTGCTTCTTTTTCCTGACAAGAATAGTCTACTCTTAGCTGAGCTCCTCTTTGAATGCTCAGAAGCAGTTTCTAAGTCACCTCTAAGGGACTAATTTCCTTTGTCAGTTTTCCTACCCTGCAGAAATCTGGTGTGATATCAGGAATGATGGTAACAACCATCACGTATGATCAGTTTTTCCAGTTTTTGCTTCCATCTTTAATACTGTAGCTTTTTAGGTGAACAGTGAGCTACAAATAGCCTTCCAGCCTCACCAAACATTGGGAGAAGTTTTTTATCTTCTACAGTTTCTGTGTGCTTACTTCCTTGGGTATGAGGAAAATGTAAGTGAAGAAAGTAATTATCAAGAACAATAAAAATGTTTTCATTTTCAGGAGAAATGAGCTAACACCACAGGCTGGATGAGTATTTCACTGAGCTGCCTAATATCTTTCCTGCCATGCTATTCCATAAAAATCCTCTCAGTTTTTATCTGTACTATTTGTGCATTGTATCACCCCTGGTCTTCAAAATAGACACATGTAAAAATTTCTGTACTCCGAAATGGAGTCTCAGTTGAGTCAGTAGGGGTTCAGACAGGCAGAGCAGAACATTTTCATGCACCACATTGCTGGATCTGCAGATTGGAAATCTCCACAGGAAAGGGATTTATAAAGGTATGCTTCCTGAGGAAATGAAAAATATTTTATCTCAGCAGAACCTGCTTGCATAATAAATCTCCTATAACAATATGGTGCTTTAATGGTGGCTGTGCAATGAAAAACTTTTAAGTATCCTAAATTGTGATTCAATCAACTGTGGGTTGCCACTGTGATACTCACTTGGCAAGGTTCATTTATACATATAGACTACTGACCTAAATATATGGAAAAAGGGCATTTTTGTCTGTACAGATTAGAAAGACTAAACCAATTCAGATTCAGAAGAAAGATTCAGAAAATAGTTAAGAAGGATTATTAATTTTATTAGTATTTTATTAGTTAAATTTATTATTAAATTTATTGGTGATTTAGCTAAGTAATTAAGATTATTAGTAATTTTACATTTAGAGAGATCATAAGAAACATCTTTTCAGACAACAAAGAGAAGTCAAAGGGATCAATATAATAAGATTTTTTTGAGGAACAATAATATAATCTGCAATTATTGACACATACATACAAGGTAATTATCTAAAAGCAGGCATCTTCATGCTTATGAAAACAATTTGAGCAAACCATACTGTCCTATCACATGTAACGGCTGAAGTTTTTTTTAGGTTTCCGATAATTAAAATCTCAGGGAATTTTCTCATATTATTTTGATCTGCTCCTATCCACTAGTCCCTTAATTCACTGCTCACACTCTCACTGCTTTAAATATTTGGTTTTCTGTACTGGCTGGTTGGTATTTCCCACCCACAGACTTTTTCCATGAGATTGTCTTGCTAATGGCTTTGTTTTTTTCAGACCTGTTAGCATCACAACCAGGCCCATATGTATTTTCTCAAAGCTACATAGATAGATTTTTAAGTACTTTAACCTGTGCAGAAGTAAGAGCCTTTCCATTTGCAAATCATCAGCCTGACTTTCTTCTGCTTTTTAACCAAGCTGTTGTGACTGTTTTCCAGAACTCCTGTGCATTTTTTTCTCCCATGTTGTTCTTGTGCTGTTTTTCTTGCACCTGCAAACCCCCAGTTTCTTGCTATTGGTTTCTTCAGCAAAGTAAATATCTGTGATGTGAAACTCAGCCCTTTGTTGCTTTGCTTTTCCTACATACTGCTTTGTGGAGTTTAGCTAATATTGGAGAAATCCGAAATTTAATGAGTAACAATATGGTATTAATTTAAATATACAGTAAGCAGTATCTAATAATACATATGAAAGGGAATGTAACAGACAATCAGCAGATAGTGCTCATGACTGATAAAGTGTACTGTAAGCCACACTAACATTATCATAGGTAGTTACAAACAAGTTGAGAAGATCACACTGAAAATGGTACAGAAGTAGGGAAAGCTGTGATAAAAGCCAACATTCTCATAACCTTCAGCTTTACCACCTGCTACACTGGAGGGATGCACAGGGAAGAAGTTAATTATATCAGTGTTTTTCTTAACATGTCACTGGGGAGCTCACCTCTTACACTTTCCTCTTGCATTGTTTTGTTTGTAATTTTTTTGTTTTCTGCAGAAGCTACTTCCACACTTAGAATTTATGACTGTTATCATCAATGATGCATCTGAATAAAGACTTGTGTGTTTAACTCTGCTTAAGCATGTTTTGTGCAACACGCATTCCATTTGTTTCATGCAGCATTATGGGAAACAGATAATTAAAGGCTCTTGAGCTACCTCATAGGAGGGAATCCACCTAACAGTTACCCTGCACTTAATCAAGGACTGTTTTGCAATGGGTGAGCAAAAAAAAGAGCTAGGAGGAGAAGAATGACATGCTTTATTCTTGCTTTCCATATGGAGACTACAGTAAGACAACAAAGCAGATACCAAGTCTTCTGTGAAGAACATTGCTACAACACTTCTCATGATTCAGAACTCTCAGCTCTTGCAGGCATCTAAGCAAACTCTAGCTGATGTTGCTGCCACTGGAGCAGTTTGAGAGTCACACTTCCATCTACTCCCATCTGCTCCTGGAAACATTGCAGCAGGCAAGCTGTCTTAACAAAGTACCTCAACAATAAGCCTCCAGACTCAAATGAGGCTGTAAGTTATCCAGATATTTTTCAAATTCATGTTGCTAACTGAATAATTGAAGAAATTGGACAAAAAAAAAATAGTGCTTCATAAAAGGTAGAAGATGTATAAATGCAGATTATGAATTGTTTTACTAATAACTTTGTTAGTCCTAATGACTGAGGATCAAAGGATTAACCGATTGGCTAATAAAACATTAAACTACACTGTAATATCTGGTGTGACACACCATGGATTTGCAAATGCATTTAGGTTATGTGGCAAGCTGTTTGCAGTGGAGGAGGAGGCTACAAGGATAGCCTCTAAAAAAGAGAGGCTGAGGGCTTCCCCATGCCAAATACAAGTGGTTTCAGCCAGCTCCAATGGATACACTGCAGAGCATAGCTGAGTCCCTCAGCCCATCTAATGGCATCTCTAGAAAAGTCTGCTTTAAAAAGGGTAAGAAAAGCTGTGCTATAAATGAGAGGAGTGAGCAAATGTGAGCAAAATTGCCTTACAAACACCAAGGCCAGAGAAGGAGTAGAAGGAGGTGCTTCAGGGGTGGGGCAGAGATTCCTCTGCATTGCATGGGGAAGACCGTGATAAAGCAGGTTGTTCTCAAGCAGCCCACGGAGGATCCCAAACCACAGAAGGTGGATATGACCTGAAGGAAGTTGAAGTCCATGGAGAGCTCTTGCAGAAGCTACCTTGGGAGTGGAAGAGGTGAAGAAGTCAGGAGTGAAATTAAGCCTGGGAAAATGTGGGATGGAGGCAAAAGTGTCCAGTTCCACTAAAAAAACCCTACTGTTTTTGTCTTTGCTTCTCTTTATTTTTAATTGAAAATAAGTAAAATAAATCCTCTCCAAGCTGAGACTCTTTTCATGGCATATGGTGAGTGATCTCTCAACCAATGAGGTTTTTCCACCTTATTTTCTCCCTTGTCCTGTTGAGGAGGTAAGGGAAGACTGACTGGATTAAAGTCTGAGAGTCAAAGTTAAATCCATCACATGTATCAGGAAAAGGTATTTGCCACTTATTGAAGAATGACTTGTCATCAAGACATTGTTTGAGAGCTCTGGTGCAAGGAAACCCCTTAACTACAGGTACCAACAATCTAGCATACAATGTGCTAGAATTTGACACATACTGGATATTTCTTAAATGCAGAAGTGGAAAGGCAACAGAAAGAGTGACAATTTGGAAATACTGAGGGTAGCCTTATGCTCAATACTTGGTGATTCTCTCATGTTGTTCATCTAAAATCAAAAACATTAAATGAGCTGTGTAGAGACCCCTCATGATCATTCATGATTTGAATGGGAAAGTTGTCCATTCACTATGGTGTTCCTAAAAAGTGTATCATAATGCCTATGCTGACACTTCTCATTCTTCTCATGAACAAAGAGAATGTGTATAACATTGTATGAAGAGGCAGGTGGCAAGCCAGTCCTGAATTATTTAAAGCCATAAAAGTAGGCTAGGTTGAAAGCATAGAATCACAGAATTGCAGAATGGTTTGGGTTGAAGGGGAGCTTAAAGATTATCCAGTTCCAATGCTCCTGCCACGGGCAGAGATATTTTCTACTCGTAAAGATTGTTCAAAGCCCCATGCAGCCTGGCTTCAAATGCTTCCAGGTTGTGACACCCACAGCTCCTGTGGGCAACCTGCTCCAGTGCCCCACAGCAAAGAAAATCATCCTAATATCTAATCCAAACCTACTCTCAATTTAAAGGTACTACCCCTTATCCGATCACTACATGCCCTTGTCGAAAGTCCCTCTCCAATTCTCTTGTAGCTCCCTTTAGGCACTGGCAGGCTTCTACAAGTTCCCTGTGGAGCCTTCTCTTCTCTTGGCTAACAGCCCCAAATCTTGGGGGATTCTTCATAGAAGACGTGCTCAGCCCTCTTTGTGGGCTTATAGACACTGCAAGTGTGCAAGAGCAGATCAGAGCAGCAGAATGCCCTCCCTCAACCTGCTGACACTACTGCTTTTGATGCAGCCCAGGACACAACTGGCTTTCTGGGCTGCAAGTATACGGTGATGGGTCATGTTGAACTTGTCAAGCAACACCCCCAAGTCTTCTACAAAAGAAATATTGTTGTGTGATCAGGTAGTTTATACCTTGAAGTAGCATATCACATATGATTTACTGGATCTGAATATCCAGTAGTCTGTAACTTCAGTAATAGTAATCCTGAGAAGATGGTCTCAAAGAGATTCTGTTATCTCTTTTAGAAATATCTACATAACAATTTTCTCTGTATCTACTACACAGAAAAGTATTTTAAACAATAATAATAATAATTTTAATGATAACAATAACAATAATAATAATAATAATAATTCAACTTCTTTTGCAAGAAGTTGTATTACTATTATATTATTTTTAATCTAGAGAAAATTATGATAATTTCTAAACCATATTGGCCATTATTGGTCAAAAATATTATGCACTATAAATCATGTCAGACAAGCCATTACTCAGTTTATTTGTATTTTGGAAATTTTTGGAATAAGGAATAATATGACAAAAAATTAAATAAGTCTATTCAGCAACAACAATGTAACTTTACCAGTTAAATGTCAAATATTGTAGAAAGACCCATGTGTATGTATGTATTGTAGAAGAAAGGAAAGTACAAGCCTTCAGTAGTACTACTTTAAATAACTGATTGCATAAAATTTACAAAAAAAAATCAAATTAAAGAAAAATTGTCATTTTGATGCATACTTATGTCTGCATACAAATGTATAGGGGAAGTATGTAAAAAAAAAGACGGTTTCTAGAAAAAGAAACTATCTAAAAAAGAATGATTTTAACAAAAGGAAAAGAACAATGTGAAATAGTTATTTTGTCAGAAGTATCTGACAATTTCTTTAAAGTATTCTATTCTGAATTAAAAAAGAAAGCCCTGTATGAGAAAATTCATTCTCTAAATCATAGGATGGAGAAGTATGCAGTAATTTTATTCTCAAATGTAATACCTTCTAATATATCACCTTTTTTAATATATAATTTCTTTTTTTCGGATCCATGTAGAGTTTTAATCACCTCTATACTCCAGGCAGGCTTTAAGGTTTCAGTGTACCTACCTAATGCCACTTCTCTCATCTTCATTCCTTATACACTTTGTCTATTTTGATTTTTTCATACCACTTGCTTACCTTTTCTGTTTTAGCATATCCTGTCAAAAGTTCTCTGTCTAAGTTTGATCAGACTTCAGATGAAAAATATTTGCATGCTAACTATCAAACTGAAAACGTTTTGGAGTTGGGAGAAGTATTGTTTTGGAGGAGGGATACGTTGTTTTTTTCTTTTGACTATCCCATTCCATCAATTTTACATTTTCAGTTTTACCTTGGTGGGGCGTGGGTACATACTTTTATATCCTTTGTGTAATCTTCCTATTCAGGGCCCTAAGGAGCTCAGAATTGTTAAGTGTAACATATCAGTGACAGATACAGTCCTATAAAGGTTATAGCAGTGCCTGATGAGTGATTTCTTTTAACAGAAGGCACCAAAACCTGTCTCCCAAAAATCAATACCATTCTTTTCACTGTTATTTAAAACCCCAGAATGAAGTAATTCTGGATATTGGCTAGTTGAGGATGAAGTTTCTTGAAGAGAAATGTGGTCCTGATCTGGTGATCTGAGGACAGAACCTGGTTTCTGATGGAGTCAATGAATGAGAAGTGTAATCTGTTGTATAGGCTATTCACCAGGCAGTTGTAAAATGTGGGAGCAGTCTGAAACTCAGCATAAGAAAGCACAGTGAACCTTATCAGTCCATGATGATTCAAGCTCTGTACTTCAGTTTGACTTTCACCATTTTTTTCATATGCAGAGTAGCATAGGGACTACTTGAATTGTACTGAAAGCTAATACACATCAGAATTACTGGTG
Source organism: Parus major (assembly GCF_001522545.3). Lineage (NCBI taxonomy): Eukaryota > Metazoa > Chordata > Aves > Passeriformes > Paridae > Parus > Parus major. The sequence goes on along the minus strand of NC_031799.1, from coordinate 29,335,710 downwards.
ATATTCAGTAATAAAGGGCCTATATCTCTGTATTGTGAAAGTAGATATCTGAGCCAATAAATTTGATCTTTCTGTTCCTGTGATCACTAACTTGATTTGAAAAACAGGTGTCTGCTAAGGCAGGAGTCTTCCTTAGAACAGAAAATGTAACCCCTTCCCTCCAAACAATTATAACTTTGAAATTAAGGGGCTCTCAGGCAAAGATGAGAACGGGAATAACAGTTCTTCACTAATACGTACAATAAAGCAAACAAGCAACAGCAGCTGTGGCGCTGGCCCCAGCCGAGCACAAGGCCAGGCCCAGCCCCCGGGCGCTCTCCCCTCACTGCAGCTCCGGGCACGGCCGGCAGGGGCGCTGCTGCTCCCGCCGGAAGGGGCGGGGCGGGGATTTCCCCCGCCGGCAGGGGGCGCTGTGGCGCGGGCCGGGGCCACACGCGGTGATGGCGGCTCGGCCCCGACGGGAAGGGACGGGAGAGACAAACCCCCTTCACAAACCCCTGGGACAGCCGGGCCCGGTGCCCCTGCAGGACTCTGAGGAGCAGCAAGCCGGGACGGCAGGACGTCTGGACAGGCAGGGGGTGCGGGGCTACAGTGCAGGGAGAACTTGGAGCAGTGCCAAAGAAACAATGGCGGCAGGACAGCAGCAGCCCAGCTCTGAGCAGGGCAGTGAGAGACAGGCTAAGGATCCTGCACACCTGAGCAGATGTGGGTAGATCCCCCTTTTAGTGAGGTGGGTGTTAATAAGGTCCCAGGAGAGAGAGCGAGAGAGAGAGAGAGGTAAAAAGGAACAAAAGGAAAGAAACAATCACATAAGCAGGAAACCCTATCCTTTAAAGACTTCCATCTCCCACAGATACCTTGAATAAATTTAATGGAGGTCAGTGGCTCATTGTAGATCCCTTCAAACCACTTTCCTTCTGGTTATTGTGCTATTGCTATACACAGTTAAAGTCATCATGTTATGGCAGGTTGTTTTTAAAGGACCAGCTCAAGTGGCACATTAAAAAATTAGCAAGTCCAGCTTTAGGAAAGTAAAATTTGGTTATTCGCTTCTCTTATTTACTCAAGAAGCCCTGCTAGACTTCTTATGCCATGCCATTGAGGAGAACATAATTTTTTACATTTCTTTAAAAACACTATCTATAGCAATTCTCCTGAATGAACTTGTCAATTTGTGTACTGACAGATTTAGGAATGTTGTGGTATATCTCTGTTTTCTTCTGCAAGTTTTTGCCATATCTTTGCTTCCTTCTGTCTGCTACCTAATTTTTTGTCCTTGTTTTTGTTATCCTGCCTTAAGAGACAGCCCTTGAATTTAAATTGCTATGAACAACCTGTGTTCCTTTCTTAATATCTCCATGAGTTTAACAAAATTAAACTTTGCAAAAAAGTATTTCCACACTGTGAATATCCTAAATTTAATAAGCATGCCTAGGAAAAAGAGAGTAGAGAATTCAGACTTTTTTTACAGATATAGGACTACCTGAATCTCTGGTATATACTTGGTGACCAGCTCAGTTAAATACCTGACATTTAGCCACCAGTTTGAAGTACAGCTCTTCCTCAGTTGTTTTCCCAAATAAGGGCAATTCCTTTAATAATCTTGAGCTGTATTTTCAGTAGAAGCAGTTGTTGATTAGAGTAAAATTATTTGTTTATGTTGAAGAGTATTTACAGAAAAGTAACGTATTAAGTAGAGAATATAGAAGTGTTTACAAAACTTTTCTATAGCATTGCAAGTTCTTTTTTGCTCATACATATGTATTAATAGCTATATATGTGTGCCTGTATTTGATGAAGAGGGCCCTTTACATTGCATATAATGCTGCTGAAAGAAAAAGACTGTTATAATGTAGTTCTGCTTTGAATTCTAATATAAAAAAAGCCCCTTTATTTAGGTGGAAGAGAGTCCAATAATTGTTTTTATCATGTTATATTTTGGATGCATTTGTAAGACAACCCAGGAAAAAAGCTCCAAAAAGCTGTTTCCTGGGTGGTAGAGAAAGAAGAAAGAATTTCTACATAATTAGAGGCTTGAGGCCACCAGATTGGAAAAATAAACAACACAGTAGGTCATAATTTTCATTTAGTAGATTTTTAGCAATTAAATCTGCATAAAGAATATTATTAGAAGTGCAGATTGAAATCAGTGTTAGATTCTTCATGAAGATGTGTTTGATTATGATATGAAAATAACAATCAGTGGCAAAGTTTCAAAATATATAAATACCACTCTTGTTCACATATGCAGTAAGGTATTTGTGTGGTTTTCAAACAGCTACAGGAAATGTAATTCCCAAGAAGTCACATAACTTATCTGCCAAATTTATGTTACAGTGAAATAGGATGAAATTTCTTGTTTTTTTCCTACACATCCAAAATTACAGTATTAAACCAAATTCTTTGAGTTTAAGGGGTGAGTGAGGAGCAAGTGTTCTTTTAAACAGTGTTGCTGATTTCTTCAGTATCTGGGTGATGTTAAAAAATTAGTGTTCACTTCCAGCAGTATTGCTCTAAAAGCTGTATTTGCTATAAAGGCAGGGTGTTATCAACAAGTACAAAAATGAGTAACATAAAATAGAAACAGAGAAGATTATCCTCTTAGTCTTATCCATATGTGTTATGTCAGGGTCTCTTAATGCCAGCCAGTGGAGTTAAACAGTAGTGTAATCTGAGCTTCTTGAAATCCTGTCAGTTTGTCTCTTTGTGCTCTTTACTTGGGAGTGGAATTTTGGAGAAGGTCTGCATTCACCAGTAAATGTGCAACTGGCAATATAGACAAATTAAACTAGTTTTCCGAACAAAGCCTGGGTGGGCCAAGGAGCTGTGTTACTGGCAGTGATAGAAGAGCAGGGTGAAAATGAAATTGCTGATAGCATTCTCTCCATTAGGGCCATCACCTTACTTCTCACTATCATTTCCCCAAGACATTTCCCTCCAGGAGGAGTAGAAGTTAGCAATAAGGAAACAACCACCATAGACTTCTGTGCACCTTCTGTCCATCTCCATCTGATGGGAAAGCGTCTTGGCTCCTTAAGCTCTAATACACATGAATACCTATTAGCAATCCCTGTACCAAAAATATCTTCAGAAAACAGAGTTGAAAAGTAAAATGAAGCTGATAAACAACATTGAAAAACGGTATCCCTTTTTCTACTTTGAAAGTTAATTAGTAATGATAAACTATTGACTTAGTTTGTGTAATATTGAATATCTATCTAATTTGTTCATTAACTGTAAGGACTAAAAACTTGATAGTGCCAAAAATCAAAGAGAAAGTATCCTATTTTGGGGTTTTGCTTATTTCTTTTGCTTGCATTTCATATATGTGAAGGATCAATTAATATGAACAAAAAAATGTCTGTAGGTTAAAAAGCTGCTTGATTTTCTCAATACAACACAATGTTTCTGCTGAGAACAGTGATGTAGAGCTCAAGGTCAAGCACCCCTGCATTGTGTAAGGTAATTCTTGTTTGTGGGTTCACAAAACCACATTGGCCTTCGGAAATAAAGGATGCCTTGAAGTGGGGTAAGCAGTTAATTGTAATATCTCTGTGACAGAGAAATGCAAGCTAAAAAAAACACCTCACCAAAAGACTATGCCAGGATCTATGCTACCAGCCTTATTCTGAATTATAGAAAATGAAAAAGGGAAAAGTAAATAAAAAGGAAGGAAAGAAAAAGAAGAAGGAAGAATGCCACAAAGAATATGGATTAGCTGTAGGCAACTGTCTGAAAATGATCTTGGCAGCCTTTGTTCACGATCATGCTCTGATCCGGAGTTTTTCAAAAACATGCAATGAGAATTTTCATAAACCATGGGAAGCAGTGTATGCAACTCAGAAAAATGTCCTATTTCTTGAAAGGAAAACCTTCTTAATCTACATTTTTAATAGAGATTTGATACTACCATATAAAATAAATATTATATATAGTATTCTCTATAATATTGTAAGCATTATAAAATAAATTTTTCATTTAATATTTCATTTCATATCTGCTATCTGGGTTTTTTTACTTAAAATAGAAAATAGACCATATTGACTTGTATTTAATTTCCTTTTTTACTATTTTGAATACTTCTGATGTATATGAAGGTTAAAAATATGCAAATTATGAGCTGGAAAGTGCAAAAAAGTAGCTGAAAAGGGAAGAAAACAATTTGAGCCTACAGTTGTATTGAATTTATAGTTAGGAAAGATCGAAGGTTTTAAAAGAAAATTGAATTTAGAAGATTGAAAAGGTTGAAATATTTTCTAAGAAAGCTATAATTTTTTTTAAAAGATTCTAAGCCCAGCCTGTCTTTATGTTGTGTGAGCATTGGTAGACCACTTTAATTTTGAACTGTATTGAACTCTCAATAATGTAATGTAAAACTTACTCTACCTCCTAAAAACACATAAATTTCTTATATTGCTAAATTCTTCCAAGGGAGAAGAATGCAAAATCACCAGAATCAGAAACACAGAATCATAAAGGCTGGAAATTTATATTGTTCTTTTAGAAAATAAGCATAAAAAGGCACAAGAATGTTCCTTGGAATTTTTTGAAAGACACTACCAACAAAAGTATTAATGAAAGAGAATTCCTGCATATACAACAGCGTTCAGGCTCTGATTCTCATTAACTTATGTTCACATGAAATTAGTATTTAGCCACTGTGATTTTGCTCAATTAGTCCAAAAATATGAATTCTTTAATTCTAGCAGGAAGTGAATACTAGATTCCAGTCTTTCATAAGTTTCACAGAGAAGCTTGTCCTGTTTTACTGTAGTAGAATCAGAGAATTGTAGAACCACAGAATCATAAAATTGTTTAGGCTAGAAAAACCTCCGAGATCATTGAGTTCAACCTTTGACCAAACACCATCATCTCACTTAGAATTTGGTGTTAAGTGCCATGTCTATTAATTTCTTGAGCACCTTCAGAACTGTGACTCCACCACTGTCCTGTTCCAAACCTAAAGTTCCAAAGTCATGGGTTTTTTCTTTGGTATGTTCTTTTTTCATTGTTGGATTTTGTTATTCTGGTGACAAAATCTTCCAAAGGTTCACTCCTCTTTAATTGGAAATTGAATTATCTATCTGGTTGCAATTTTTTATTTTTTTAAATCATAGCAGAAATGTTGTGATGTTCAGGCTGCCCTCAGAAATATAGCTGGAAAGAAATTTTAAATAGTATTTGATTGATGGAGGAGGACACAGAGTAGATCAAAGCACACAAAAGTGGTTACCTTCACCCCCTCTTGAACTACAGAATAGATCATTTTATCTATTAGTGTTTTTTGGGGGTTTTTTAATTAATCCCTTCCATGAAAAGGAAACCAAATAAACCAAATAAACACTTGGTTCCTGCATCCATTTATCTTCATGAATGGAAGTACAAAATACAGAGAGAGGACAAAGAGATAGGAACAGCTATGATCTGGCTAAAAGAGTCCTGTGTGCCATAAAGACATGTATGAATTTCTGCAAAATATTTATTGGCCCTTCTTTCTCAAAGCCTTAACTTCCCTAGTATTTTTGGAAATGTTTGATCAGTACAAATTGTACCTGAAAACTTCAGGACATTTCCTACTTTAAAACTGAAAACAACAGAAAATGTGTATACCCCAGACTATGAGAAAACATGGATTTACAAAGACATAGATTAACATTAGCCTGACTGTATTCCAAAATTAATTTATTCATGTTTTATTTTTTTATGTATGTATATCATAGGCTCATTATTAAACAATGTAAAGTGAATCCTCAAAAACTAATCTTCCAAAGAATATCTGCTGGGAAACCAAAAAAAGGAAAAAATGTATCTTATATTGCATTAAATATCCTGGCAATTTTAGAAGAATATAATTTTCATAGGTCAGTATTAAAATTTTGTATGGTTACATCCAAATTTATTTGCCATCATCACTTCCATCATACTAACTCTATGATTATTTTGTATGAACTCAGATTTTTTTTTTTCCTGGACAAAAACAGAGATTGTTGGCATTGGTTTTAGTATATTCTGTTACATCATTTTGCAACTATCTGAATCAGAGGACAAAAGGAACTGGGAATTCTTTTGTGAGTAATTCTTTTACCAAGGTTTAACTACCTTTTCCATTATTAAAGAAGACTGCAGCTTTTCTGGTCTTTCAGAACTCTTTGGGAACTCTACAAAACTCTACAAAAAACAGAGTTGTTTCTGAATATTGAAAAAAATTTGTTGTCTCCTCACTTCTAGTCAAATGACAGGTTTGCACTTGTCCTGTGTTCTTCTAACAAGAGTAAAGCAATTCCATTATTTTCATAACTCTTGGGTAATCAATAGAGATTATGCAGCTATATACACCTTGTTGTGTACATGTAGGTATGATCACCAACTCATGGAATGTAGAATCACAGAATAGGTTGGATTAAAAGAGATCTTAGAAGATTGTCTAGTCATCTCCCTGTTTCTATAGACACAGACATCATTCACCATATCAGGATGCTCAAAGTCCTGATTCAGTCTGATTCAGTCTGATCAGTCCCCATTCAGTCTGATCTTTAATTCTTCAATGAAGTTGTACAGTCTTTTCATTGATCAATACACTCAATTCTCTGCTCTCAATCCCTTCCTCCCCCACCCTTATTTTCCTTATTATCCCCTTATTGGTATTGGGGATTGCTCTGACTCACCTGCAGGACCTTGCACTTGGCCTTGACACACTTGATGAGGTTTTATGGGACCACTCCTCAAGACTGTCAAAGTCCCTCTGCATGTCATTTCTTCCCCCACATCTATCAAACTTTGATGTACTGAGTACTAAAGCTATTTTTTAAAACAGTTTTTTGAACACTGTGAAAGAGGACTTCTGAACTTGCAATAGTACAAACTATTATCAGAAAATGCAGCGGTCATCAATTAGTATCATATTTTTTAAGGACTTCCAAAATCACAATTACCGTATCTAGCAAGTTAGGATATTACCATATCCTTTTCCAAATGTAATAGAAGGTTCGCCAATTTGAGTTTCCTGACCAACGCACTAAAGGTAGTGGGTTTTGCGCTGGCTAAAATCACCAGTGCAGCTACTGGAATTATTTATTCATTTTCTGCTGTGAGATATGAATTAAGAGGAGGGCAAAGCAGGCTCAAAACTTAAAATGCATAAAGAAAACATTATTAACAGAACTAAAATAATAAGAAGAATCAAAATCTTCAGAACACTTCTCCTCTTCCCACTATTCCCTCTTTTTTTTTTTTTCCATGGAACATAGAGCAAAACCAGGGATTTTCAGTCAGTTACAATAGTCTTTCATCAGTTCTTGTAGGGAGGGGAGTTTCCCTCACTATGCCGTGGAGATGTCTCCAGAAGAAACAGTTCTCTTGTGGCTTTTTAATTTCCATGAATAGCAGCTGCCCAGAAAATCTGCAATCATGAAGTCCCTCCCCTTTTCACAGACATCCCGCAACTGAGTTAATGGGCCATGTCAACTTACGGGGTATTATTTTAAGGATGAGCTGTTCAGAAGCAAAGGTTCTCTTCATCTATCTCTGTGATCAACTTCATCTCTGAGAGCAGAGATCTTCTCTCCCTGGGGGCAAAGGGTCTTCATCACTTTCTCTCTGTTCAAGCCTCTCATGGGATCACAGCTACTTCAATATCTGCTTTGCTTCATTATGGATGCCTCTGCTCATGTCTACCCGTTTGAACACTCCATTCCCCCAAAATTTCTCATGAATTAAGAGGATATTCCAGTCCCTAATGTACCATAGTCAATCTCCATGGCCTTACCAAAAGAACTTTCAGCACAATACAAAGGCATCTCCTCATTCTCCTTCCATCTGGGACTTGACTTCTTCTTTACTGACCTTGGTGTCTTCATGTTGTTTCTCTAAGTGTCTTCACTCTGTCTGCCATAATCCCTCAGCTCCTCACTTCAGGAAATTGCCCGACTAGCTCCAGTCCACCGAAGGGCGGGGGGGAATGTGGCAATGGACAGAGATAAAAGATGAAGGAGGCTCTTTCTTCCAGGACACTGTGCTAGTTTATTCACAGAACGAACTCCAGGGAAAAAAGAGACCAAGGGAGAAATCATGGAGATTTTTAAACTGAGGGAAAAGGGGATGAGGAAAGCAGGCTACAGCCAATGGGGTGAAACCGAAGGGGAAGGGCAAGAGGGAGGAACCAACACACCACAGAGCCAAGTGGGGGGAGCAACAGGGAAAAACCACTTATTGTAACATCTTAGTGCAACACGGCATCTGTCCTTTCCTCTCACTCAAGAGAGGATGTGTTTTGCAAGTTTCATCTGTGCAGTGAAAGAGTTGTATCTTGCCCAGACCTGCAGGTAGTCATGATGGTTTCTGCCTGGGCAGTAGCCAAAGAAGTCACAGTGATGGATTTCTGTTGTGGTTTTAAAGCAGTAACTAAAAAAATTACTAGAAAACTTACTTATTTCTTGCTGTGAGATATGGATTAGAACAAGAGCAAAACAGGCTTAAAACTTAAAAGGAATAAAGAAAGTTTATTAACAAAACTACAAGAATAAGAACACTAGAATAAATTTCCAGAAAACCCTTTTATGCCTCAGTACTCAACCATTCCCTTGTTCACATGGCAACATAGAGACAAAAAACTTTAGAACTTTGGTGTTTAAAATAGTCCCAATTCCTGCTAGAGTCTTTTCCTCAGCCTTTGTAGAGAAACAGAAGTCCTTCTTCTGCTAATCTATGGAGTTTCTCATAAGAAAACTATTTCTGTTATAGCTTTCTATTTCTCTGATGCCAGCTGCCCAGAAATGTGTCATCAGTTCACTCTTATCATTTCACATCACTCTGAGGTGTGTATGGGTCAATGAGTCTAGGGATGTCATTTTAAGGATGAGTTATTCAAAGGCAAAAGTTCTCCTCATCTGTCTCTCTGAGCTTCTCTGGAAACAGAAGTTTTCTCATTGCCTCTCAAGGACTCAAATCTTCAACTATTACTTCTCCACCCTCTGTTCCAGCACCTCACTGTATCACAATTACTCCACCTTTTGCTCAAAATCCACACATTGAACACACTATTCCTCCCTATATGTCATGAATTAAAGGAGTTTTTTCAGAATACTATTGTCCATCTCCATAGCTTATAAAGCATCTCCTTATTCTCTCTTCCCCATCTAAAACTTAACACTTTTCTTCACTGTCTTTGATGGTTTTATGATGTCTTCTTCATGTTGATTGTCTCTCTCTCTCTCTCTGTCCAAGAAAAAGGAGTAATCTGTACGTTTTATCCAGGTAGTAAAAGAATTAAAGTCTTGGAAAAGCTGCAAGTGTTCATGGTGTCAGGTTTCAGTTCAGCAGCAGAAACTACAAACCAAGCCAGGCCGGCCGGCTCCGTTTTTCCCCTCTCCACCCCACCCCTCCACCCCATGGCCTTGTCTGGCCTGGAGGGGAGGAGGCCAAGACAGAGCCTTGTTTCCTTTTCAGAAGCCGGAAACCAAAGAGAGCAAGAGAGCCCTGGCTTTACATCTTAAGGTGGTGTTCACAAGTTGATCTCACTTTTCAATGGTCAAAGCTGCTGTCAATTCTTAGAAATGACCGATAATTGGTCAGGAGGAAAGACTCCCATCAGCCACCAGCAGCTTCAACGTCCTTAGCTCCCAAAGCTATCTTAATGGTAAAGTCACCCTATGACAGTTTCAGAGCTGGGGCTGTGCCGAGATCTCAGGGGGCCTGGCCAGTGACAGCTGCTCTGGCCGCATGGCTGGTCTCTGGCCCACACCTACTCCGTCACCCCCCATCCAAGCAGGCCATGGTGTAGGGGGCCTGGCCCAGGCCAGAACTGCTCCCAGGGCCCAGTGGATCCTGGTGCAGGCTGTCAGTGGGACAGGACTTAGTGTCAGCAAGATGTTAGCAGCCATAACCCAGCCCAGCCTTGGCTGGGCCCTCCCCCAGCCTGGCCACTGCAGGGTCCAGCCTGGCCCCACCAGGCTGCTCGGGCTGCAGTGGAGTGGGGCCAGCCTGACTGGAACCCAGTTACCTCTTCAGAGCTGGAAGCAAAAGAGAGATTTCCTGGGCTTGCCCATCTTTAAATGAGAATCTCACAGAGGTGGATCCAGCTTTTAGGTTGTCGGTTCTCAGAGCTAGCCAGCTATTTTTTTTTTCCAGCCACAGAGGAAGATCATAGCAGCTTCTCTCAGAAAATAGTTTCTGTGGGTAGCTTCTTCCCTCCTCATGAAATGTCATTTGATGAAAAACGAGTGCACCAAATAAGATGGCAATTGACTGGTAAAGTTAATACCCAAGTGTACTGCTATTTAAAAGGCAAAGAGGTGACATATGGGAACAATGGTCAAGGAGGCTCTGTTCTTTGTCAGTCAGTAGTTTCAGTGGCTCAAGTTTTCCATGACTGTTTTCTCCATTCAATCATCAGTGATTTACTACAGCAGAAGAAGATACAAAATAAATAAACCCATCTGCTTTATGATGACAGAGGCATTCAAAAATGCCCCCGTGTTTGAGGACACCCCTTACTAAATGACCATAAAGTCAACTTTGTTACACTTAAAACTTTCATGCCACCAAGATATTCTCTATCCTTACACCAAAAAAAAAAAAAATCTAGTAGAAATATATGCAAATGCCATGACTTCATACACTCCTATGAGATAGCCTGTTATGCTGAAGCTCGCCAGGGACAGAAGTAGGGTTGCCTATTTTGAATGTAAAATTTTTCTGATGCTGTGTCTCTCTTGTTATTTTCCCTGTAAATTACCCTACAGTGATAAATCTGGCTGTTTAAGGTGTCTCTTTGGCAGGCTGTCCTTTGATTAGGCTATTTATCTTGAACATGCCCAAAAAAAGGTGTTCTCCATGAACAAAAGTTGACAGTTAGGTACTTGTACTGTGAATGCTATATTGTACTGGCTAGGTAATATACATAGAGAGTGAGATCAGCCAGCACAAATGCTCCTTAATAAATGACCATACTCCATAGCAACAATATATTGCCATTACTATACAGGGGAAAATACACTACAGGATCAGGAAAATACAGACACAATATATTTCATATTAAATAAGATTTATCAAGGTACTCTTCTGCAGAACATGGTTTGTGTTAGACAACATGTCCTACAGAGATCCAGAGGTTGGAGAAAACACGATGGATGCTGATTATTTTATAAAACATGTGAAACAAGTAGCCTGCAGTTATGTGTGAACAAAAGCAGCTATAATGAAGTAGTCCAGATTTACATTAAAGCCATATGAAGTATTACTTACAAAACTTAAAACATTGACAGACTTAACTATCTTTTCTCGGATACCTCAGAAATGGTAATGTGTCATATAAAATTGTACACTAGTGGTGAAGACTTACTAGTCCTGAATTTCAGCCAGAATTTCAAAACAGATTTTGGTAAGAAATCTTTGATTTTTAGCTTTCATTTTTGGCTTTTATTCTGATGTAGATGTTATACAGTTTTCCTCTACAATGCTCCTGTATCTCTGCCCACATCTACTGCTGAAGAGGATCAGCACAGAAAATCTTGGCCAAAAGAAGCAAATAAGTAAGTAAAATCTAACTGTGCCATTTTTTACATAGACAATTGTCTTTGAAGTATTGCTAAATTGAAAATTTCCTTTTATAAAACATAAATAAGTTAAAAGTGAATATTATCCACAGTTTCTCTGGGCAATCTGTTCCAGTGTCGAACAAAGCTCTAGGAAAAAATTCTTCCCTATAACCAATAAAAAGTCTCTTCTTAGAGAGAAAAATGGTCTCTTTCACTTTAAAACCATTCCCCCTTGTGTCACTACAGGCCATCTTAGAATGTCTTTCTCTGTCTTTCATATAAGCATCTTTTATTATATTGAAAGGCCATAATCAGGATTCCTTGGAGCCTTCTTTTTCTCAGGTGGGGCAACATGAAATCTCTCCAGTTTTCTTCATAGAAGTGTTCCAGCCCTTTGTCTCATTGCACTGGATGAAGTTTTATGGGACAGCTCCCCAAGACTGTCAAAATCCTTTTATATGTCATCCCTTCCCTCATGTCTATCCAGCTGCACTGCTCAACTTGGTCATCTAAAAAACTGCTTAGTGCTCTCAATCCCACAGTCTGTGTCATCAATAAAGACCTTGAACAGCCCTATACTGACCCCTGAGGGACACCATGTGTCACTGATCTTCATTTGGACGTTGAGACATTGACTGCAGCTCTTTGCATATGGCCAGTCCAAATTCTTCCTTATGCATCACATAGTCTGTCTACTGAGCCCTTATCTCAATGATTTAGTGACAAGCATGTTGTGTGGGACTGTGTCAAAGGCCTTGCAGAAGTCAAGACATATGGCATTAGTTGTTTGTTTACTTATCCACCAATACAACCACTGCATTGCAGGAGATCACCAGCCTAGTCAGGCCTAATTTGCCCTTTTTTGAAGGGCATTATGTTGGATGTTTCTATTCACCTCCCTGTCAGCCATATGCCTTGACATGTTATGGATGCTGAATGTGAGAAAGCAGGCAGGGAGCACAGTGTCTGTGTGAAACCAAATCACATAACTTCCTCACACTGGCCTGAGAAATGTGGCCCAGGAAATAATAAAAAGGAATCTGAACAGTCCTTGGAGATGGAAAACAGCCTTTGCAGATCTTGTTTGGATCCTCGCTGTTTACTTGCAAGAAACAGTCAAGGGATGTATTCCTAATTGACCAGTGATGGTGATGTGTTAGTTTAATGACCAATGAGAGTTACCTCTTGGTGAAACCTTCTCAGACCTGTCTATAAAAGAAGACCAGGAATAATAAAACTTGCTCTCTTGTGCAACCCAGCTAGAGAGTCTGTGTCATACTTTACCATTCCTAATGTAATGCAACAACATGTCTTCCAGGAAGATCTTTATCATGATCTTACTGGTCGGAGAGGAGAGTGTGACTGGTTGGTAATCCCCGGCGTCTTTGGTTTTTACCCTTTTTAACAGTGGGAGTAATGGTTCCCTTTTTTAATCACCATGTGTAGTGCCATGGCTTTTGAAATATTGTGGAGAGTGGCTTGCTAACTACACACACAATTTACTCAGAACTCTGGGATGCATCTTGTCGAGTTCCATGACTTCATATATGTTCAGTTTCCTTATATGGTTTCAAATCTGATTTTCCCTTGGAAAAATGGGACATCTTTCTCCCAATCCCTGTCTTGAGGTTCAGGAATTTGAGAGGTGTCTGGAGAGAGATTTCAGTGAGAGATTATAAACCTTTATGTGTTATGCATTTTTTGCATCAGTCATAAATGGGTGTCCTGGAGCACTTTATGGTGCTGAGTTGTTGTAAGAGATGGTCCGAATATTCTCCCATCTGTCTCACGACTGCCGAAAGGAAAGACCCTGAACATCACAAGGGACTCGGTACAGGGGCTCTGGCCTGGTTGAGGTGGATGTTTGCCAAGTGATTGTTTGTAGGTGTGCTTGCTGTGCTGCCACGATACACTGCCCTCACTCCTGCTGCTGAGTAGAGACTTGTACCCCACACCTGCCCCCCTGAGCAATGGGCCTCATCACAATGGTCATCAATCTTCTCTGGTTTTGGCCTTGTGCCCCTCGCTTTGTAAAAAACTGTAAAATACTCCCCAAAACTTTGAGATCTCCCCAACAGACAGAAGACTCTGCGTCGGTGGATGGCTGAGTGGACTTGGACGTTGGTAGCTATAATCATATTACTCTCTTTTACTTATGCTTTGCTTTCTCCTCTTTTCTCTCTATTGCATATTAGTGCTGATGAGCACTCAATAAAGTGTGTTTTGCTGTTTAAGTCCCTGGTTTGCTGATAATCTTTTGTACTCTAAGACCAAATAAAAGAACCACATCACAAATCCCACCTTGAGGATCATGACAGTTGTATCCCCATTCATCTGCTGAGCCCAGAAATAAGTTTTGCACCTTTAAAACTAGATCTGAGAATGAAGGTGGGGAGAAGGAGAGGCAGTGGAATGTCTGAGGTGACTGTATTCAAAACATGGAGATAAGAGCTTTCCTTCTCACAGACTGTGCTGTTTGCAGCATGGACCATGGGAGACAGCTCTCCTTTTCTTTTAGTTAATTTTCAGCTAGCTGAGGCAGAGAAGTTCCCAAGACTGTGGTCCTTGTTTTTCTTGGAACTGATCAGTCCCTACTCGGGACTGAAACCCCAGACAAACCCCAGGAGCTCACACCTGTGGCTCACCAGGGCCTGGGATATCGCATTTTCCAGCACCAGAGGGACTGATAAGAGACTCAGCGAGCTGAGCTAACCTCATGACAAGGACTTTCTGAATTTCCTATGTCTTCAGAACTGCAAGAGGTTTTATTGTTTAATATTATTACCTTTTTATGTTTGTGAATACTTTGCTTGTTAAATAAGCAGCTTTTTTTTCCACTTTTCTCCAAGGAAGTCTTTTCCTAAACCAGTGGGGAGAGGGGCCACTTGAATCTGTTTTCTAGAGGGACCCCTTTGAAAGTTTCCTCCAAAATTCACCTTAAACCAGGACAGATACATTTCTTGGTGCCCAGTGTGGGGTTCAGGAATGTGAAAAAAAACTGGTACTGATTGCATTTTGGTTTCACTTACTCTGTATTAGAATAAAGCAGTCAGTATCTTGAATTCATAATGTTTCTCTGGGTGGAGACCTTCATGTATCTCTGGTCCCTAGGCTTTTTTGAGGTTTTAATACCTTTCTGGTCCTTAGGTTTATTTTCTTATCCGGAGATAGCTCCAGTATGATTACTGGAGTAATGGAGTATCAGTATTACTCCCTAATGAGTAGCTCTTACAGAAGAGGAGCACGGATTGGAATAGCTATTTTGCTAGGTGTGGTGATAGTGATTTATCAGGAGTTTACAAAGGTACTGGAGTTGGTTCAAGATATGTATCGTTTATGGTTTCTTTATCCTACCCTGTGTCGTAGTTCCAAAAATGTGTTTTGGGTGCTTATTAGTAATTGCACCAATTTAGAGAAGAAGCAGGGTCAGCCTTTCCTTTCTTTTTTCTCCTTTGAACTGATGTCACTTTTTTAGCATGTTCAATGTTATTGTCATGTTAGTAGTCATCAATGAATG
Organism: Parus major; assembly: GCF_001522545.3. Taxonomy (NCBI): domain Eukaryota; kingdom Metazoa; phylum Chordata; class Aves; order Passeriformes; family Paridae; genus Parus; species Parus major. The sequence continues at coordinate 29,320,659 of NC_031799.1, read as the reverse complement.
TTAAAGAGACAACTTTCCTGATACTTTATCTGGTAAGCTTCCTCTATATGGTCTGCAGTGTGTTTAAAGGGAGGGCTGATATGTCCAGAGGAGTTGATGAGACCCCTGATCCAGGAGTAGACCCAGGCGTAGAAAATCCTAAGTGGTTTGGAGAATGGAAGAGAATGGGCTGAACCCTGAAGGAATTTTCTGATTCCTCCAACCTAGAAATTTGCACATGAACAAATTCAGAACCCAGATGAGGTGGGGAAATATCTGGAAGAGAAGTGCCATGATGATTTTAATGATAAAAATCTCGTTACAGTATGCTGGGCCCTGGCATGTGCTTACTGCACATTGCTAGATAATGTAGGGCAGCAGATACAGGCAGAGGCACAGGGAGGTAAATCAGCAGCTATCGCAGTCACTCAGGCTGAAGCCAACACCCCAGTCACTTAGGTTATAGCTAAGCTGGACAGTGAGCCTAAGCCGGCAGTTAAACCAGACAAAGAGCCTAAGCCACTGCCAGTCACTACTGCAGAAAAGAAGCACAAAACCAAAACTGATCGACCAGTGGACAGTGATGATCCAGGGGAAGGACCCTCAAAGCCAGCTCCAGCAACCGACACAAAATCAGAAGTCACTTCTGAGTCCTTTTCCCTGAAGGGCCTTCGTGGCCTAAGGAAGCATTATACTCAATGACCTGATGAATCTATAATGAGTTGGTTTGTCCATCTTTGGGATGCTGCAGGCAAGGCTAAACCAGGACAGTTGGCCCTAAAATATTTGCAAAACATTGATGGCAACAGACTGGGTTTTGTGTAAAAACTGCAGTACCTTTCAGCAGCAATTGCTGGAGGTTTCCAGCTTCTGTGGAAATAAAATACTGATATATAATGGTTTGGCTTTGACCCTGCCTTTCTATTTATCTCTAGGACAAATGGCCTTTTTTTGGAAGCTTACAGATATTTAGTAATAAATTGTGGGACAGTTTTTAGACTTTAAGCTGGTTTATCAGCAGACCAAGGAAGAAACCTTGAATATGTAAGCTGACTATGATAAACAGACTTTGTTTTATTCCCTGGTGCATTATTTTCCAAGTGTTAGCAAGGTGATGGGTTTTTTTAACTTTTCTAGCCATGCCCACAATTTGCTATTATCATAACATGTTCTGAATTCAAAGGCTCTACACTAAAAAAGGTGTGGAAGATGATAATTGTCATTAATTGTCATGTCACACCATTATTTACTTTGGAATATGAAAATAAAAAGTTGCATTTACGAAGAAGTTCATGTCACATATGAATTTAGTGTGAACTCAGAGAACCAGAGTTGTATTTTTTTATTAATAAATTGTTGAAGATAATAACAACTGTGTTGCGTTTGCATGGCAAGGTTTTGATAGCTGAGGAGAGGGGTGACACAGGTGGCTTCTGTGAAAAGTTTCCAGAAACTTCCCACATTAACAAAGCCAATGCTAGCCATTTCCAAGAGGGACCCACCTCTGACCAGCAGTGGCAGTAGCATTTCTGACATAGGAGCAAAAATTTGCTCATTTATATGAGCAAAAAATTGTCATGAGAAAGTAATTTAGGTCAGACATGACACAAATGACATAACTGACAGAAAAAGCTCTGCAGACACCAATGTTAATGCAGAAGGTAGGACAGGAGGTGTTACAGATGCCAAAGCAGCCCATGGAAAAGACCATGGTAAGTTAGGCTGCCCCCTGCCCAAGGATGTCCAGGGGGAAGCAGGTGAATGTGCACAAAGGAGGCTGTGATACCATGACAAGTACATGCTGGAATAGGCTTCTGGCTGTGACCCTGTGGAGAAAGGAGCCATTCTAGAACAGATTTGCTGATAGGGCTTGCCCTGGGCAGTTCTACAGGTTGCTCCAGTGGACCCACGCTGGAGGAACCTGCTCCTATAGAACTGCACTCTGTGAAAGAGATCTACATTGGAGTAGTTCATAAGCAACTGCAGACTGTAGGAAGGACTTGCATTGCAGAAGTCTGTGGAGGAATGTCTCCTATGGGAGAGACCCCACTCTGGAGTAGAGTTCTACCTGACGATGAAAGAAAGAGTGGCAGAAATAATGTGTGATGAACTGACCACAACCCCATTCCCTTCTCTGCACAACTGAGGGGAAGAACATAGAGAATTAGGAATAAATTTAAGCCCAGAAAGAAGGGAGGGGTGGGGGGAAAGTGCTTTTAAGTATTATTTTACTTCTATCCTAATCTGCTTTGTTTGATAATAAATTCAAATAATTTCCCCAAGTTGGTTCTGTTTAGCCCATGACACTAATCTGTGATTTGTCAGATCAGGGATGAGCTCTCCCTGTCCTTATCACAGCCCACAATATCCCTTTCACTATATTTTTATTCCTGTGTCCAATTGAGGATGGGAATGATAGAGTAGCTTTCCTGGGTACCTGGCACCCAGCCAAGGTCAAACCACCACAACAGTTCAAATATCTGAGGTACTGTACTTACATTCTGACTTGTTATTTAATACATGCTGTTATATAAGCATTAGTGTTTTTTCAGTAAAGTATCAGAGAGCATGTCATTTAGGATACTATGATATTTCATTATTCAGGAATACTATAATTATGAATATACAGTTCTGCATTTTCTGTAATTTTGGAACAGAGTAATCCTTAATACTAATAGAATTAATGTTTGTTTTACAGCAATTACTTTAGAAGGAATGCTGAGCTTCCTATTGCCTAGCTGCTACATGGCAATATAAAGTAACTAAACACCTGTATGTGGATCTCCTTTGTACCTACCTCTTGCTTTCCTAATATGTAGCTGGCACTGTTGCACCAAAGAAAAACCATTAAACAAAGCTGACAGGAGTCAAGGGAAAAAAAAAAAAAAAAAAAGGATGATATTGCAAAGAGAATGACCTCCTTGTAAGAACCTGATTCTTTTTAGCATCTTCCTCTAATGATGTGTGTCTCAGACAGCTTCTTGGAGAGCTCTAATGGTATTGTAAATTGGCATAGTCTTAGACAGAAAAAATACTCCTTCATCTATGGCCAATCAACTGTCTATTAATGCATTATTTTTAAGGTAAATTCTACTTTCTAATGTTGATTCTCCATTGTTTCAAAATCATTAGATAAAAAAAATACATCCCAAAATATAAAACCTCATATATTTTAAAATTTTGAGCTGTTTCACAAAGAGAAATCAAGACACCTTACAGCAGCAATTACCCTTATGAATACGCAATCTTCCTGTTTCTCAGTACATTTTTCCCACTTCAACTTTCTACCCTGAAATTCAAACTGCAGCATGCCTTTGGTTGTTAGTTCCCAGAGTAATTGTGTATTTCACTTCCATTTTGGCCTTTGTTTGAGGTGTCTTCCAACAGAATCATGCCATTGGTGATCAATTTAGAGAGACTCATAAGAGAAGACTACAAAAATTTCACAGGATTGAGACCCAGCCTGTAGCACTCACTCCCACAGATGCTGAGAATTCCCACAGGCTTGGCATTTTTCAAAACTAAATATAAAACATATTTTTATTTAGCTTTCCCCTGATAAGGTATTTTCACTGGAAGATATGCATACAGTCTTTCTCTGTACCATAGATATTTGTACACTAGCACCTCCTTCCTTCACCCCCTTCAATTAAAAAATGAAGCCATAAAAAAATAAAAAAGACAACAATAATGAAAAAAAAACCAAAAAAAACAAAAAAGGAAACAAACAAAAAATAAAACTGGCAGAAACCCCACCCACAACCAAATCCCCACCCCAATTAATTAAAGTACATTTGTCACATGATAAAAATGGGAGAGAAAGAAGAGAAGAACCAGGATGGCTGCAGATTCTTCTATTTTTAAATACTCCAGAGGCACTTTGATTCTATGGTGATGAGGCTATATATGTATCCAGATAGTTAATTCCTTAGTCCTCTAAGGGAGTCACTGAAAAATAAATGTTGATATATAATTGACTCATAGACATATTGCCTCTGGCAATATGATATAGAAATGGCATCATGAGATCGAGGGAAACAGATCACAGATTTTAGTAACTGACACTTCACATTTTGTAAGTTTATCCCTATATATTTCAAATGTTAATTGGGATTATAAATCTCCCTACATTTGAGTGAGGTTGGACTTTATCTCCTTGACAGTAACCTAGTATTATATTTTAAACTTACAGAATTAAAATTACAAATATCAGCATGAGCTGGAATAGTAAAACTACATGTTAATTGTAAATTCACAATTAAAACCGACACTTGCTCTGACATGTGACTGCATGAACATTGTGGTGGCAAAATGCTAGCAGTGCTTTTCTGACGCTGCATATGTAATTAGGAAAAAATTTCTACCTCCTGTCAGGGTTTTCGGTCTAACTGGAGTGTATGTTTCCCATCTCTTTTGTTAATATTACATTTCTGAGGGTGTTTTATTGGTCCAACCAATAACGAACAGTATTCTGAAATTAAGGGGAAAGGAATTGGTTAGTGTGCTTATTGTTGCATGTATAGCATAGAAAATAAAATGGAAAATACTGAAATTTGAAAGCAGAGATTTGGGATGTGTTCAGAGGAGTGATTCGGTGACAATGTCTAGATAGTTAGCATTTTTAAGTTTGACTCCTTGAGGGGTATGGTACCTATCAAGCTGTCTTTCTGACAAGACAGCACTCTACTCAGATATGAATAGATAATGCATTTAAAAGCAGAGCAGGGGGGTGGCAGGAAGAATCACAGAATAATATAAACCAACAGTTAGTAGAAGGCATAACTTTAAATACAGATGGGTTGTAATGCATGTCAGGGAGACTTGTACTATTTTAGAATCTTAAGAGACCATATGTGGGGGCAGGTAGTGGGAGGAATGCAAAATTTGTGGGTTTAAAAAATAACAACAGAAAACCTGTGGTGAAGCTCTAAAAAAAGATTATGTTAATTTGTGATTCATTGCCAAACGCAACTAGAGATTCATAGCACCAATTAAATCAAGTGTTCCTAATTAAAATGTGTTTTTGTTTTAGTCCATAAAAGTTGTATGAAGTTAGTGACAATGTGTTTCTCTGAACTACCTAATAATTTTTAAATATTAAGGATGAAAAATAGCATTGAAAATAGGAGAAGGAAGATTTTGCACTCGTCAAAAATCATGAGTAAGGTCAGAGCTGTCTTTGTGATGTGTGTAATTTTGACCTTGAATGACTCATCAAACTTGTATTTATTTGGTTGATCTCAGGGTATTTGAGGATCCGCTTTCCCGGTATCAAGTTTGTAACCAAGATGTTTGTAACTAGACTTTGTAGGAGGACCAGTTTTATCCTGTTTCACAAGGTTTAGCTCAAATATAGTTTAATGTGGATAGTGTTCCATGGAAGCTTCAGAGCCAAGGAAACACATCTAAAAAAGGTCTCAAAAGGACTCGACAGGACTCTAAGATGTGCAACATCTCTTTGTAGAAATCAATCTGCAACTGTTGACACAGCATTATTTCTCTTGCATGGATTTTATGTGAAAGAAGGAAGTAAATATTATCAGATTTTCAAATCCCCCAGTGTGTACAGATTTGTTCAATTATAAATTTCACCTTGGGACTTAGCAGACTAAAAAACCCATACAAAACCCAAGACAGCCCCAAATGAGACTGTTAACTATGATAGTGTCCTATCTTTATTCAGGAAGTTTTACTGATGCACAAAACTAGGTAAACATAGATTAAAAAAAATTGCTGCATGTAACACACATTCACAGTACTAGTTAGTGACTTTTTCCTCACAGTACTTTTTTATCCACTGACATAATCCACAAACTTCTTGTATGTACTAAATGTACTAAAGAATTTAAATTCTATAAAATTCTATTAATAATTTAAATTCTATTAAATTCTGTAAAAACGCTTGGTTTTACCTGAAGTGCATTGGAAACAAACTCACAAACACTAACCTATTTCATTTCTTTGGCATTGCAATTTTTAAAGCAGTGAATTGTAAAGTAGTAGTGAATTGTTTTGCAGATACCATCATTCCAAAATACAGCTTTAGGACATTCAGACAGTCACTAATCCAGAAAACATGGATTCTGTACTCTGAATGGACCTTAGCTCTTTTAGAATGGATCATGCCACAATCTGTGTAAAAAGGCATATGATCTTTGGTTCTTTTCTATATAACCGGATCATGGAGGAGGATCTTGGAGCAGTGTCTAAATTTCATGGATCACAGTAGGCTTTCTAAGTTAAAAGGAGTACCACATGCAACTAATAAAAAAACTATCTGTCAAAAAAAAAAAATTCTCTTCTGAGAAATCTGTATTATCTCTGTTGAAATTTGAAATTTTGTACTGTTGATTATTTTTTGTATTGATGATCTTTTAATTTGTATTGACAAATTAAAAAAAAACAAAACAGAATTTCCTTTATTTTGTAAAAAGTTTAAATCAATTACGTAAGCAACTAAAACATTGACATATAAAGTATTATATTTAATCTATTACTTGGAAATAATATAGTAAATATAATACCCTAAGTAACATAGTACATTGTAAGTCTGTCCTAAATGCAGGGAAATATCAAAAGCATGTTTGTTATAAACTATTAGTGTAAAAACAATTTAAATAGATAAATAGTATTTAAGCTTTTTATATCAAACCTGAAATGTTCTTACTACAATATAAGGAATAATGAAAATAGATGAGATTTCAGTTTTATTTGTTTTGCTTTGCTTTTTTTCTTTTTTTTTTTTTTTTATTAAAGAAAGAACAAGGTTTAGTTAGAAGTATTAATAGCAGATACATTTTCTGAAACACATCTTCAGACATTTGAACAACCAAGATGGGGTGAGAGAGACACAAGATGAAAGATGATCAGGGTAATAATTTATACTAATTTTATTTATAATGTTCTATTACCCTCTCTATTCAATCCCTGTTGGATGATCTGTGGAGCTTGACATCATAATTAGACAACTGGAGATACAGCTGAAGATATTTAGCTAAAGCATGATGGTTTCACCAACAATGGCATTCCTGGGGCCTGGAGAGGGACAGTAGTGGTAGTGAAATATCTGGTCTGCCTTGCTCCTATCCACCAAAAAACTCCATGCTCTTTTGAGTTTATGAGCCCTCTGAAAGCCAGGAGGGTGACTACCCACACTCCTAAGCACACAGACAAACACATAAAACCCCAAAATGTGGCACAATATTAGAAATAATCTCAGAGTCCTAATATCTGGAAGACAGAATAACAAAGTCTTGGAGGATAAGGAATGAAGACTGTTATGAGTGGCAAATAGTTCTGGGATAGGGAGGTCTCAGCAGAGGCAGGTGAAGAGGTTGGCAGATCCCAAAGAGATAAGGGATCTTTCATCATACTTGAAGATATCTTCATCATACATAACAGAAAATTGTGATTCCTCCTGCAAAGAAGAGCTTTCCTTTTTGTCATTAATGGAGTAAAACTGTTCTTTTTTTTAAATCTGGTTAAAAAAAAAGGATATGTAGGAAGCAAGGGGTCAGAATGTCTGTGGTACTTATTTTGGCTGGCAGGAGCACCACAAACCTGCAGGAAAGTATCTTGTGTTTGAAATATAATGAGCAAGCTACTATAGGTATGTACTCTGGGATTTCAGATAGCATCATCAGCACATCTGACAGCTCCACAGCAAAAAGAAAATTCCATGGGTGTCAACACTGAACTCAATGTGCGGCCACACTTTTAAGGAAAACTGTCCATATGACAACATCTTGTTCATTTTTTATATTCTTAGAGTATGTTTAAGGTGTATGATTAATGTATTTTCTATTGCTGAGACTTTTCTGTTCTCATTGCTGAGACTTTTCTATTCATATGCTGCTAGCTTTCAGAGTCCAACAACTCTCCAGCTGCTCTATAAACAGAAAGTCACTGCCTTAGGAGTACATGGTTTTATGACAAAAACAAATATCCCTTTTTACTTCTAGCAGTATTACAGAACAATACCTGAGAGAAAATGGTATGAAATAGCATTTGGTTGGTACAGCACCAGTGGAGTACATGGTAAGAGGCTCAGTGTGCTGCACACATGCACAGTCCTGCTGATTTTCAGTAGGATAAATCTCTAAGAATAAATGTTCAGCAGCACTGAGAAAGCACCCTAGTCATCTGTTTCAATGAAGCTGTGATAGCATAAACTGGAGGAGATTGCCACATTCTAGTGAGATTGCAATTTGGACTGCTGAGCTTTCATTGCCAAAGGGGATGTTTGGGAAGCAATGAGCTTATCTTTACTTTTAAGTGTAAATTGACAGATAGGAATAGAGAGTCCTCTCCACTCTCAAACCAATTTGAGATCAAGATTCTAAAGCCATTCTACACAGAAGAACTGAATGCTGACACACAGGAACCTTTACTGGTGGGTAGTTTCTGTGAAGATTCTTGTCTGAATGTGGCTTCAAAAGCGATCAGATATTCCTTTTATTGAAATACCCCAAGAAAGTTTTTTTACCTAGTGGAGACTTGGAACAATAACCATTGAGGATTAGGCTCCTAAATTAATTTGTAACTTATTAAACAACCTGGAGAGTCTCTAAAGTTCTCAAATTCTACTATGGTTAAAGCACCCTCGGAAGTTTAAAACAAACAAAGATGTGAGGGTGGTCTTAAGGACCTGCTCTTTCTGAGTAAAAGTACAGTGATAATGTTTATGTCAACAATAACAAGCATATTAAAAAAGTCCAAGTCCTCCTATGAAAGTGAGACCATGTAAGAAATGTTTTGCAGAAGTAGCATATACATATGTTGGTTTCTTTCCTCCCATCAAGTTCAAAAACTTACCACACTCTGATATATTATGAATGTGAATGAAACATAAGAATTTCTATGAAGAGACTATGAAATAAAACATATGATTTTTTATTTAACAGTTTAACATCAAATGAGTTTTCGTACTGTGAAATATTTGTATGCATTATTTTTTTGTCTGAATAATTAAAAAATTCTTAATTTAGGCTAACAATATAGGGCTGGGTTTTAAAGTTTTGGAGGTTTTTTTATCTGTTTGTGGAGATTTTGTCTGTCAAATATGCAAAAGTTTAAAAATTAAATGTTAATAAAATGTAAAATTTATTTTTGTCATTTAATAGGTATTTTATTATAATACTAACAAATCTGATTAAAATAAAAACATAATTAATTTGCATCCAAATTCATAGTTATCAATTTTTTGTTATTCCAGAACAAAATATTTCTGCAACATATGAATTTTCATATACTTGTGTTCTGAACAATTATGTTTTTCCACGTAAATAATTGGTCTTCCAGTAATTTAAGATTTTTTTTAAATCTTATACATTTCAATAACAGTGTTAAAGCTAATACTAAATCTAATTAAGAAAAACATTTGAAAAAAATACAATCATATTGTTTATGTGGATTTAGAAATCATGTAGTATATAGGAGATATTTTCTTTTTCTTCCTATAGGCCTGTTTTGAATTTGCAGTTCCTCTGGCTCATTGTGTATTTTAGTATCAGATTTAAGTAAAAAAAGTAAATGTGTTTCTGTTCTGGTTTAAGAATGGTTCTTCCTAATTAAGTGCTTCCAATGATAGTCTCCACACTTTCTCTCCCTACAGTGGGATGGAGAGCAGAACTGGAGACACCAAAGGCAAAGATCATGGTTTGTGGTAAGAACAGTTTACTGTAAATGGCAATGAGATAAGAAAACGAACAGTAACAGCAACAGTACTAATGACAGAGGGTACAAGAAAGGAGATGCTTCTGTTCACCCTGGAAATCCCTGACTACAGAAAATTCCTGGCCTGCTTGATACCAGCCTCACCCAAAGTCTTCCTCTGGCTTGGAACTGGGGCCACCCCATCACTCCCTCAGCCACAATCATTCCAGCATAAGGAACCCTTTCTCCCTGAAAGAGACTCCCTTTCCCCTGCCCCCAGAAATGATGTGAGGTTGAGTAGACTAATCTCCATGTCCTAGTCATGCATGTTCCATGCAAAAATTAACCCTCTCCTGGCTGGAACCAGGGCAGTTTCTGTGTTCCTGCTTTCCTCCTTTTCTTTTGTTTAATGTAAAATTTTTGGTTAAAGTGGAGGATAATGTAGTCTGGTGGGGCACTGGCAAGGCACCTCCCCAGAGCAGGCTCAGCTGCGGGGAAGACTAGGTTGGTCCAGGCTTTTCCCAGGCCATTGCCCTCTGTCACTTCCTGCAGGTCCCTGACAAAATATGTGCAATCTAGGTCCCAGAAATACCCCTGAATCACTCACCTTGTTAACAGTTTCCAGACTATCCCATTATTCACTGTTCTCTGAGCCAAATAAACTGAATCAATTTATTTTCCTCTGACCAAAGTCAGCTACTTCCTGTATTCTCCTTTATTTATTTTTTTTTCCTCCACCATAGAATCACTCTGCCATGATTTTTGATTAGTCAGATTTATCTGTCAATACATCTATACATCTACCTGTTATCTCAATATGGAGTATTTCATCATTAGAATAGCCAGTTTTCCTGACCTCTTTTGCCTTCCCTGATATATCCTAATTCACTTTCCTAATTAAGTTGGAATTTCCTGACCTCTTTTGCCCTCCCTGATATATCCTAATTCACTTTCCTAATTAAGTTGGAATTTCCTGACCTCTTTTGCCCTCCCTGATATATCCTAGTTCACTTTCCTAATTAAGTTGAAATTTCCTCTAAAAGTAGATTTGATCCTAAAGCCCTTTTCTCATGAATTGGAACTTGAATGCCACTACTACATCCAAGACAATCACTGATTGTCGCACATTCATCTGCTCCTCTGTATTAGCAAGGTAACTATGACCAGATCCAGCTGTGCACCACTGTTTGTTGGACGATCTAGTACCTATATTGCCCTCCAGAAATCTTCCTTTTTGGCTTGTGTTTTTCATAGATAGTTATACTTGTATTCTCCTAATACATAAACTTATTATCAGGTTAAAGAGCATCCAAAAAAAGGAGACACAATCAAGCACTCATTTGTTTTTTATTATTTGTGATTTGTGAATATATTAAAAAACCCAAAACAAAACAACAAACCCATAGTATAGAAAAGACGAGGTTGATATCTAGCTTGTATATATCATTTAATGTCTCTACTACACAAAGCTTCAAGCAGCTAATTACGGCATTTTAAGGACCAGATGGACTACTTTTAACCCCCTCTAAGGTTCCTGCAGCTTAAATGCTTTGCAGAATCAAAGCTGCTTCTTTAGACTCAACTTTGAAATTAAGATCAGTGAGCACTTCTTAGTGCTCCCATGTTGTCATCCTCGTGTCCACCCACTTGCTCGCCAGTGTGAGAGCACAGATCATGAAACCAAAACAAAAGCTGACAGCAAAGACAGATGTTCTTAATAAAGGTTAGACTGTTTTCAGGAAGCAGTTTCAAGTATAAATAAGAGGATTGAAGTTATATGTAATGGGATTTTTGCAAACTGATTTGAGAGACAAAAAGTTGAGAAACATATTATCAGCCCAAGATGCCATGGTGACTGTATTGATATAAAAAGCTAAATCCTTTCAATGCTAAATTAACAGAAAGGTGAATATGAGTAAGGTGAATGAAATTATTGGCACTTGAGAAGGTTCAGAATACAATGATATCAAACTTCCTGAAATTATTAGAGAGTCAGCAAATATTTTTACCTTGGATGTTTCACACTGTTCAGCCAGTAGCTGATTCATCTAACAACCTAAAGTTGAGAAGTCAGCGTAAGAATATACACTTTCCCTTATTCTTTCCCTCTACAAGAATGTAGAGGTAAATTAACTAGTTAATCAGCAGCTGACAAATGTCAGTAAGCAAAGTATGGGACATTCTGAAAGAACAGAACACATGAATCCCCAATACATGAGCTTTATTCCTGAATTAGGCTGGCTTACTTTTGTAAAAATTAAGAAAATGCCCAGATTTATATGGTTTGTGTTAGTTACAAAGCAACTTTCTGCAAACCATGGTTATCATTTTACTTCCTTTCATCATTATTTTGGGGGATTAACAGTTTTTCTATGAGCTGAAATTCAAAATTCACCTTCCCTGAGTTGTAAATCCATTATTTTCTATAAGCTATTGTGAATTGCAAAGAACTTCTGTTTTGTCATGATCATCATTTCCTTACTTTGAGTTGCTGTAATAAATTATAATGTTTACATACTCTGCAACTGCATGCAGACAATATCTGAAGTTATATTTTTCTTTTCTCTTTAGCTGAGCTGGAATGCACAGATGCCATGGGCCTGTTAGTCCCAGTGCCAGCCTGAGAAGGGCAAAGAGTCTTGTCCTGGCCATACTGAATGGGGATAACTTCTCCGGGTCTGTGCCAAGTATTTTGATGCTTAACTGAGGCAATAAGAAGAGCCTGAGCTGAAGTTTTTAATGGCATTCTAAATAATGGATCATAACCAAATAAGGCATTCATTATTACATTAAGCTACCAAAATAAACAGCTCCTTGATCACCCCACTGCTAGTGCTATGTTAGGAGCATTTAAGACACAGCTCCCAGAATGCTACAATACTAGATTAAATTTCTTTCACACTGTAAACTTTTAAAAAATTAATTTATTTTATTAACTTTAGTTAACTGGAACTGGAAGGGCTTTATTGATTTTTTGTAATTGAACAACCTGGTAATTAAGCAGACTAGAGATTCTGGTTTCCTTTATGCAGAAATTTTACTGTACTTCAGTCTCATGATGCAGTTAAAAGAAGAAGTTTCTTCTGTTAGTAAAGAAGTTTCTTCTACTAATACTCAGATCACTGAAGGTCAGACTATGATATTGGGGGAACTCATCTGGAAACACTCATGGGCCTGATTCTGAGTTTATAAAGCCATTGTACATCTGGCCTAATGGTAAGAAAACTAGTTACACAAGACCGTATTTAGAGACTTAATAGACAGAAACAACCGTTGTCTTTATTATACATTAATGTTTAAGAGTTAATGAGTTAGAATTTCCTGGTTTACTTGTAGACTAATAGTCTCCCTGTGTGAGCGAATTTTGCTGTGGAACCTATTAGCCTCCTGTATCATAGGAGTATTGAAACATACACTGACTTGGTTCTTTCTCAGGCAATACATTAAGATATATTTAAGTGTTGTAATCTGTCAGAACATGGAAAGCATTGAATATCTCTGTGATTTATGGTTCTAATCAAATTTCCTAAGTTAAGGGATGTTTGCCTTGCGCTGTCTCTTTACTGTATTGGGCGTGGTACAAACATTTGTAGGAGACATTTTGAATAGGTGAGAGCCCAAGAGAGTGTGTACTGGGAAGACTTTTCTAGTGACAAATGCAAGTAGAAATTTAGAGAAAGTGAGAGGAAAACTGCTTAAATTTCCCGTTAAGCCCCTCATGCTTTTTTCAGTTTCACTTTGCTTTTTATACTCAGAATTTTTGGTACAGCAAATAACAAATTATCTGTGACTCACTTGGAATCTGACAGAACACATTGGAATTTCTGGGTAGTATGCTATAATAAATGCAATAGTGAAAAGAAAATACCATAATACTAGCTCTTGGCTTATCAAAGTTACTTCAAATACTCAAGCAATCTTACAACAATAACACTAGATTTATTTATTATGTTATTATTTATTATGCTATATCTGGCAGAAAATAAACTCTATCTGATCTTGTGTGGGTGATTTGGGAAGAGCTGAATAAGAATTAATATGCTGTGTCAACAATATGTAAGAATGATAAAATATGTGAGACCCTGGCATGGCCTACACACTAGTTCCTCATGGTGTATCCGATGCTTCATACTGAAAACAGGAAGGGCTCCCTGTTTACAGAAATTAAAATTCCAACTTTTTCTACCTTAGCAGTTAACATCTATGGACTTATAGTTTTAGAAGTATTTCACTCTAAGTAATCAAGAAAAAAAATTGCAGTGGGTGGATGAGTTATTTCCTGATTGTGAATTTTACCTCTTGGAAGAGTATCAGTGTTTCTTTGAGAATACACTTACAGAGAGAATTGTTATTAGGAAATTTTAGTGTGGAACTTCGTCCAAAAATGTAGGCATTTTCATCTCCTGAAATGCTTAATGAATTTAAACTTTAAAAAGTTTTAAAAATATTTTTTCTTTGGCACATCATTATAGTATTTTTCCTATAAAACTTTGAAGACACTCTGTTGAGTATGCAAAGTCTGCATCACATCTTAAAATATTGCTTTCTCTGGCAGTATTTTCCCAACAGCAGTGACACTTCAGATTTAATTTTCTTCATCCATAGGCTTTAATGTTGGTTCACCATCATTATGCTTGCCAGCACCAGTACTGGCACTATATAGCTGTGTGAAACTGTATCACTTACCTAATGTCATAGAAAATTGCTGAAAATACTGATCATTCAGACCCAGGCTGTACAATTTCTCTCATCTATCCTCTCTACAATAAAGTTGCACTTTCACCAAAATTTTCTTTCATGCTGATAGATCCAGTATTGCAAATCATAGATTCTAGACTGCTGAATCATAAAAACAGGTTTGCAGAAAGGTGATTTCCATAAATGAGAAATAGGTATTAGATTAATCTGTGGGTACATCCACTGTTCTTCCCTCCTCTCTTTCTTTCTTATTTCTTTCTTCCTCTGATCTTTTCCTGTCTTTTGCATCTCACAGTTCTTCATCATGTTAAAAAATATGCATTATATTTGTCAAATTTTTTTGCCAGTAATTTTATTGATGATCTATATTTAGAAGAAATGTGAGATAATTCCTGCTTGCAGTTAGCTTCCTACAGATCCATGCAATAATACATAGAGGAATTTTGTTCCAGTTTTTATGCATGAGCTTATGGCAATGTCATTAAGTTTCTTTCGATATTTCAGTTAGGGAAGTGAGGCATTGCTACTGACCAAACCCTGCTTGGTACCTCAGTGCATTTACTTCTCTACATCTGGAGAGGTGACTCCAAGAACTTGTGCATTATTTTTCAATGCAAAGACATTCTCTTTTCCATGAATAGTTCATATTCTATGGAATTAAATGGAAAAGTTGTTAAAAATATTGTTAGCTGTAAGTCATGCTTTTCAGTGGAAACTGAGGACTCCTAATTACTATGTACAGCTACTCCCTGACGTATGTTACAATTTAAGAACAGTGTTTGATCTGCAGATATACACCTATTTCTGCTATGAAAGCAGAAAAGGTATAACAGAGACTAGAGCATAATAAACAGTCATGCCTCCAATTATAGGTTCCAGAGGTAATAGAAAACACCAGAGTGAGGCTAAATCTTAATTTACATAGCCTATTGAAACCTAATTGGACCTTAGGAAAAAAAAAAAAAAAAAGAGAATAAATTAATTTCTCACCGAAACCTGAATTATACAGAATAATCATTCCTGTTTACCAGACATTATGAAATGTTTTCGGAAAATAACACATTGATTCTTTAAATTTTTTTTCACTGTAGACTTTAACTGATTTTTATTAATAAGCATTTTAAAAGCTCTATACAGAACATTTTTAGTTGCATAGATTTGGTCTATTGCTTTCAAAAACATAAAAATTTGTTTTTAATTCATGAGGAAATTCTACAAATACCCATCAAACCCTGAAATGCAAGGATAAAGTAATGAGAAATATAAGCCATGAAAGAAGAAGATATTTTTTTGGTTCATGAAACACAATTTGTACATGCTACAGCATGTATTACATTAGTATTACAAATTAAATATGCTTACTTGACACACACACTTCAGCAGGGACATAACCAATTACCTTTCTTTTTTAAACCATTAGTATAATACAGATGGAAGATATTATTAAAAGACTATAAACAGAATTATGATTTTTTATCATGAGGTACACCATTATTTGCCTTAAGGAATTCTGCTGTCAGTCATCTTGTTTACAAAAATGCATCTTCTTTTTCTCTCAGCATCATATTTTTACTTTATTTTTAACAGATCACTTCTTTTTAGTCAAGGATGGAAAACATATGCTCAAGACATATCTTGTAGGAATTAGTGAAGAAAAGAGGCTTCAAGGTGAGAACTACATTGTTTTTTTCCTTTTCGTTTCAGAAATCTTAACTTATCTCCAGTCTGTATTCTAACTGTATAAGAAACTCAACCAAAATATCAGTAGGTGAATTAATGAAACACTTGTCAAGCTCTTCCCAGGTTCTCAGCTTAAGAACAGAGATGAGGTTACTCATTTGAAGACCAATCCTGTCCTCACTAAATTAAATGACAAAATCTTTCTTTATCTTCAGTACTGCAGATCAGAATCTAAACCCATAATAGACTAAAAGACTAAAACCTGATTAAACTTCAATGCATGTTTTAATGCAGACTGAAATCCCTGGAATATTTCAAGGCTTACATAGGCATTGGTATTGATAGACTGTTCCAACCTGTGGCCTGGTCAGGTGGGCTTTCAAATCTAACATCAGCTGTTTTGGAAAGAAAAAATAATAATGTTGGAAGAACAATTTTTCGTGTTTATTCCCAGGCTGATCTCTAAAACCTAGAAAGCTACTTAGATGCAAAGACATTAAGCTGGTTTTTTCCTTTTTTTGACTCCTCGATTAAAATGAGGCAGGTGCCTAGCCAGAGGTAAGGATGTTCCATAGAACTGCCCTGAAGTGTTGATCTTACATGGATGATTGTTGCTCTCCAGAAATAATAACGGGCCTCAGTTCTGTGAATTCAAATATGGGTGCCTAAATAGAGTTTTACAGTTTAAAGATAAATAGATCAAGACAGCCAGATCCAAATGCTCTGACCCAGGCTCTACTGTTTAAACGGTCATGGTTTCCATCTCATGTTATTCAAACAATGCAATAATTTTTTTTGGTGCAGTGTGAAACTGTTAACACATAAAAGGGTAGGAATAATAAAGAAATAACTCAGCACTCAGTCATACAGGAAAGAACACATTTTTCATAATGGGGATACTTAGACCCATTTAATCACTTGATCAAAAGAAGAAATACAATTAAGAACATACCGTATGACATTTTAGGTTGAAAATTTTAGCTTTCTTTTTAATCATTTTAAATAAAAATACTATCAAATACAGGTACAATTACCAAATAATTTTAAAGTAAATTTATTTGAAGTTATGGTGGTTCTTATATAAAGGAACATAGTTAATATATAAATATTACTGTCGTGAAATAAAATCTGATTTTTTTCCTCATCAGTATCTTTTGTCATTCTTTCTGAGCAACAGTAGTTCCCAGAAAAAGTTCCCATCATCACCTAAGGGGTGTTTGGCTCATGGGTACATACCTAGTCTTTTTTATGCAAAAAAACCTTCATTTCAGCAACCTGACATTGAAAGATTATATCAGCAACAACATTTTTAGGAACCTTGCAATCCAAAGGTAAGAATCACATCCTTGAAGATAAATTTCACTTATTCTTTAAGAAAGCTAATTCACATACATATATGTGAATGCATATCTTTTTTAATTTCATCATATGCACATTTGGAACATGTGTAGCATACAGACTTTGAACAATGGGCAGTTATGTTTTATACATAGTGAGAAAAAACTACATATCATCTTTTCCAGATGCTTTTAAAACACAGTTATTGTGAAGGTATATTCACACTAACAATGTGTAACTTCTTAATTGAATGCTTTATTTGTTTCTTGGAATAAAGTGCTTAGCTTTGACCAGTATGAGCAAGGAAAGAACAGCTATGAAGAGCTTGTGTTGACAAATCTGTGTCACAGAAATTAATCATGTGAGGATACCAGGTTTTCAGAGCTGCTCGCAGGCACCTGATCTTTGCAGGAACGGTCCTTTTTGCCTTCCAGGTGGTTACAAATCGCTGAGTCATCTTCTCAGTTTCCTGCAGGAGAGGTTAGACTGTCCCAGAAAAAATGATCAAGAGCAGTTTCACAAAGGATTTCTTGCTATGTATTTTCATGTGTATTTCCTGTTCCTCCTATCTCATAACTTTTATTTTGGGATGGGACAATTCAACCTCTTTCTGTTCATTGTGGTTATAAATATGCTATGTGTCATAATGTCTACTGCTTTTCTTTAGAGATGATCACAAAAAGCAAAGGTCTGAGGATTGAAGTTGTTTGAAAAAAAGAAGCATGTGTGCCCACAGAGACCTAAAGGTGGAAGTAAAATACTATGTATTTTGCATCTTTAAACTGTCAGCATTGCATTTTCTTTTGCTCAAGCTTCATTATAATTTTTCTTAAATGGCCAGCCTCAGCCATAGCTTTCATGCATGGCTTGCAAAAACGGAATAGATTATGCCCCAAAAGAAGTGCTGTTGATGTACAAAACAGAATATTTACTACAACAACTAAATTCTAAATAAAAAAAAAGAACAGGTAAAACACCTTTCCTACTATATTAGTTTGGTATAGTGCAGCACTGTCTCTGTTAACCATCAGTTATTTCACACAGCAGAGGTCATAAATTCTGGCAGACACTGCAGCTTGGAGATTTTCTCAATTCTGATACATATTAACTTCAACATTATTAATTGGAACATTTTATTTTTATTTCTACTTTATTACTATGTGATTTTTCCTTCTCATGGTTTTTCTTCCAGTTGCTCTTATGACCAACTATGCAACACTTTCTAATATTAAATTCATGTCTGCCTTTCACAAAGTTTGGAAATATAGTGTAATGCTCACTATGTGAAGACCAAATTTTCTTCACTGTTAATTATCATGAAGCAACCTCTTTAAGATACGATACTAAACAAAACTTCAGTACTCATGAAATGTAATATATACCGCTTTATTACTCCTGGAAGAAATTTCCAGTGAAATGCAGGAAAAAGATATAGTAAACCAGAAAAATCTAAATAAGAAAAAAAATTAAAAAGGGAAAGGACTGAAGATTGAAAGGAACATAAGAAGGGAAGATGTATAATTCCATATTGAAACGGGAGTGTAAAGATCTTAGAATCCCTAATTTTCTACTGCATTTAGCAATGTTTTACTGTATAGATAAAATCAGTTTTAAAATAATTAGTGATGCCATATTTAATTGCAAATTAAAGTACTACTCACAAGTGATCTACCAAAGAGTAAAACACCACTGGGAGGAAGAATGTGGAGGGAAATGTTTTTTCTATTCTTCTTTTATTGTTCTTCCCACCCCTCCCCCCAAACTCTGAACCTTCATGCTTCAAACTAGGTCAAATTGAGTTGAAGCAAAGCTTAAAGAAAAGCCGGCAAGAGTCAGTACCAGGTGCTCTTCGTCGTCTATACTCTTCAGGGTAGCTCTCTAGTTTGCGCAGGATGTACCTCAGAGATGAAATCATATCCGCAGGCGGACGGTGCGGCCTCTGCCCCCTCTAGGATGGGGAGGATCCCCGTCTGGCCCTTTCTGGGGTTGTGTGTGGACTGCTTCGCCTGACCTGCTGCCGTGCGGTGACCATGGGGCGAGCCCCGCCCGCCCCCGCCCCGGCAGGGATGCTTCACCCCGCGGCCTTCCCCGGAGGCTGCGCTGAGCTTTTGGAGATGCTGAGGCCCGTGCGGTGCCGCTCCTCAGGCTTAACCTGGTGCCACAGCACGAGGAAGTGCTTACGGCTCAGCATCTGTGGAGTACCAGGGGACCAGCAAGGTAGAGCTGCGCACATAAGGGCTGGGAAACGCCTATCATCGAAAGAAATCACCTTGATTCAAAAAAATCCCCGGAGGAGGGGGGGAAGGGAGGAGGGGGAAAGCGTTTCTCAAACCCCAGAAATCAATAGGAGGTAGCTGGCATACTGAACAAAGTTTAACTTAAATGCAGATGAAGTGCAAATTAAAAACAAACCAATCAACACAAAAACAACCCAAACCGAAAAGCACTAAAATACCACACCCCCCCCCCCAATCAAACTCCACGGGACACAAAGATACCCCGACAACAAAATCCCTTTTTTTTTTTAATCTTAATTTTTTCATAAAGCTTTAAGGTCTGTGAAATACATTTGCGCATTGTTGTGGGGAGGCAAATGATTTAAAATGTTCTTCTTGGAAGTGTTGACCAAAGTTAGGAATACCTTTGTAAATGAAATCTCCATGGGATCTATTTCTGGAAAAATCTTACTTAAAAATAGCGCAAACACAAAACTGTATTCTTAACTAAAACGAAAACCCCTCCCCCCACCCCGTCTGTTCTCAGACCGTGTAGCGTTATCAGTGGAACTGGAAACCTTACAGCAATCACCCCAGCATTCTGCTGTACAGAAGCGGGAACGGGCAGGGGGGGCAAGAGGGGGAGGAGGGAGGGGAGGCGGCTCCAACGGGTCTCATTGCTGGGAGATACTTTGAGGGCAAAGTAAAAGTGCACCCTCGGGAGCAGCGCTCCGCTTCTGTCGCCACCGCCGTCTCAGATGCTACAGTATCAGGCGGAGAAGAAAAGAAAGGAATTTGGAGTTGATGTACACGCCGGAGCAGCAGTAAAAAAGATATAAGATATCGACACGCTCAGCTGCATCTTGTTAAAAGCTTCCTGCGGGTTGGCAGAATGAAATCTTTATTTAAAATACACAAACTATCGTCAGGGGAGGAACGGAAGGGAAAACACTAAAAGGGCCAAACGCGGAGTTTAACCCACCGGTATAAGGAAAAGAGGCGAAGAGATGAGATTGGTTTGGGGCGAACGGAAGAGGAGGGAGGGTGCCCTCCTTGCAGCCCAGCCACAGAAGCCACCTGGGGACTCGGTGTCTCCACTCAGCTTTGGAGACTTTCTCTTTGATGGTGATAATGATAGTTGCTCTGGTACGGGAAAGATACTTAGGAATACCAGAAGCAGAACGTGTGCTCCCATTTGGGTGTGAATGATAGAAAAACGTGCCTCGCCGCCACATTCACAGCAGCGCTCTCTTAAGTAGTGGTAACATTATTTTATTATCGCCAGCCGGTGGCTTTAAAAGGTGCATTATTTTAATACATTATTAATTGTTTTCTCAGGGCGAGAGGAAGGTGGAGATTTGGCTTATTATTATTAATAGCGAGGAGCTCGCTCCTGTCGCACACGCCGGGGAGCGCGGTGGGAGGAGGCAGAGCCGGGGGAGGCGGGTGGCGGAGCGCGCCCCGGCACCGCGCTCCCTGCGCGGCTGCGGCGCAAACGCGCGGGGCTC